>NW_028225184.1:1703696-1936284 GCF_052327205.1 Somniosus microcephalus
TGCCGGTCTTCTCTCCCCGGTGTCTGTGACACATGCACAGTGGTGCCGGTCTGCTCTCCACGGGGTCTGTGATGCAGACACAGTGGGGCCGGTCTGCTCTCCCTGGGGTCAGTGATAGACACACAGTGGGGCCGGTCTGCTCTCCCCCGGGTCTGTGATACAGACACAGTGGGGCCGGTCTGCTCTCCCCGGGGTCTGTGTTACAGACACAGTGGGGGCCGGTCTGCTCTCCCCGGGGTTTGTGATACAGATACAGTGGTGCCAGTCTGCTCTCCCCGGTGTCTGTGATACAGACACATTGGGGCCGGTCTTCTCTCCCCCGGGGTTTGTGATACAGACACAGTGGGGCCGGTCTGCTCTCCCCGGGGTCTGTGATGCACAGACACTGGGGCCGGTCTGCTCTCGCCGGTGTCTGTGCTACAGGCGCAGTGGTGCTGGTCTTCTCTCCCCGGTGTCTGTGACACATGCACAGTGGTGCCGGTCTGCTCTCCACGGGGTCTGTGATGCAGACACAGTGGGGCCGGTCTGCTCTCCCTGGGGTCAGTGATAGACACACAGTGGGGCCGGTCTGCCCTCCCTGGGGTCTATGATAAAGACACAGTGGGGCCGGTCTGCTCTCCCTGGGGTCTGTGATACAGACACATTGGTGCCGGTCTGCTCTCCTTGGGGTCTGTGATACAGACACAGTGGGGCCAGTGTGCTCTCCCCGGGGTCAGTCATGCAGACACAATGGGGCCGGTCTACTCTCCCTGGGGTCAGTGATACACATGCAGTGGGGACAGTCTGCTCTCCACGGGGTCTGTGATGCAGACACAGTGGGGCCGGTATGCGCTCCCCCGGGGTCTGTGATAGACACACAGTGGGGGCCGGTCTGCTCTCCCCGGGGTCTGTAATACAGATGCTGAGGGGCCGGTCTGCTCTCCCCCGGGGTTTGTGATACAGACACAGTGGTGCCAGTCTGCTCTCCCCGGTGTCTGTGATACAGACACATTGGAGCCGGTCTTCTCTCCCTCGGGGTTTGTGATACAGACACAGTGGGGCCGGTCTGCTCTCTCCGTGGTCTGTGATACAGAAACAGTGGGGCCGGTCTGCTTTCCCCCTGGTTCTGTGATACAGACGCAGTGGGGCCGGTCTGCTCTCCCCGGGGTCTGTGATACAGACACAGTGGGGCCGGTCTGCTCTCCCTGGGGTCTGTGATACAGACACAGTGGGGCCGGGGTGCTCTCTCCGGGGTCTGTGATACAGACACAGTGGGGCCGGTCTGCTCTCCCCGGGGTCTGTGATACAGACACAGTGGGGCCGGTCTGCTCTCCCCCGATGTCTGTGATACACATCACAGTGGGGCCGGACTGCTCTCCCCCCGGGATCTGTGGTACAGACACAGTGGGGCCGGTCTGCGCACCCCATGGTCAGTGATACAGACACAGTGAGAGCAGTCTGAACTCCCTGGGGTCTGTGCTACAGACACATTGGGGCTGTTTTGCTCTCCACTGGTGTATGTGATACACTTACAGTGGGACCGGTCTGCTCTCCCCGGGGTCTGTGATACAGACACAGTGGGGCCGGTCTGCTCTACCCGGGGTCTGTGATGCACAGACACTGGGGCCAGTCTGCTCTCGCCGGGGTCTGTGCTACAGGCACAGTGGTGCCGGTCTGCTCTCCCCCGGGGTCTGTGATAGAGACACAGTAGGGCCGGTCTGCTCTCCACGGGGTCTGTGATGCAGACACAGTGCGGCCGGACTGCTCTCCCCTGGGGTCAGTGATAGACACACAGTGGGGCCGGTCTGCCCTCCCTGGGGTCTATCATAAAGACACAGTGGGGGCCGGTCTGCTCTCCCCGGGGTTTGTGATACAGACACAGTGGGGCCAGTCTGCTCTCCCTGGGGTCTGTGATACAGACACAGTGGGGGCGGTCTGCTCTCCCCGGGGTCTGTGATACAGACAGTGTGGCCGGTCTGCTCTCCCCCCGGTTCTGTGATAATGACAGAGTGGGTGGCCGGTCTGCTCTCCCCGGGGGTCTGTGTTACAGACACAGTGGGGCTGGTCTGCTCTCCCCGGGGGTTTGTGATACAGCCACAGTGGTGCCAGTCTGCTCTCCCCCGGTGTCTGTGATACAGACACATTGTGGCCGGTCTTCTCTCCCCCGGGGTTTGTGACACAGACACAGTGGGGCCGGTCTGCTCTCCCCGGGGTCTGTGATGCACAGACACTGGGGCCGGTCTGCTCTCGCCGGGGTCTGTGCTACAGGCACAGTGGTGCCGGTCTTCTCTCCCCGGTGTCTGTGACACATGCACAGTGGTGCCGGTCTGCTCTCCACGGGGTCTGTGATGCAGACACAGTGGGGGCCGGTCTGCTCTCCCTGGGGTCAGTGATAGACACACAGTGGGGCCGGTCTGCCCTCCCTGGGGCCTATGATAAAGACACAGTGGGGCAGTTCTGCTCTCCTCGGGGTTTGTGATACAGACACAGTGGGGCCGGTCTGCTCTCCCTGGGGTCTGTGATACAGACAGTGGGGCCGGTCTGCTCTCCCCGGGGTCTGTGATACAGACACAGTGGGGCCGGTCTGCTCTACCCCGGGTCTGTGATAAAGACACAGTGGGGCCAGACTGCTCTCCCCAGGGTCTGTGATACAGACACAGTGGGGCCGGACTGCTCTCCCCCGGAGTCTGTGATACAGACAGAGTGGGGCCGGTGTGCTCTCCCCGGGGTCTGTGATACAGACACAGTGGGGCCGGTGTGCTCTCCCCCCGGGGTCTGTGATAAAGACAGAGTGGGGCCGGTCTGCGCTCCCTGGGGTCAGTGATACAGACAGAGTGGGGCCGGTCTGCTCTCCCCGGGGTCTGTGATACAGACACAGTGGGGGCCGGTATGCGCTCCCCCAGGGTCTGTCATAGACACACAGTGGGGGCCGGTCTGCTCTCCCCGGGGTCTGTGATACACACCCAGTGGGGCCGGTCTGCTCTCCCCCCGGGTCTGTGATACAGACACAGTGGGGGCCGGTCTGCTCTCCCCGGGGTCTGTGTTACAGACACAGTGGGGGCCGGTCTGCTCTCCCCGGGGTTTTGTGATACAGATACAGTGGTGCCAGTCTGCTCTCCCCCGGTGTCTGTGATACAGACACATTGGGGCCGGTCTTCTCTCCCCCGGGGTTTGTGATACAGACATAGTGGGGCCGGTCTGCTCTCCCCGGGGTCTGTGATGCACAGACACTGGGGCCGGTCTGCTCTCGCCGGTGTCTGTGCTACAGGCGCAGTGGTGCTGGTCTTCTCTCCCCGGTGTCTGTGACACATGCACAGTGGTGCCGGTCTGCTCTCCACGGGGTCTGTGATGCAGACACAGTGGGGGCCGGTCTGCTCTCCCTGGGGTCAGTGATAGACACACAGTGGGGCCGGTCTGCCCTCCCTGGGGTCTATGATAAAGACACAGTGGGGCCGGTCTGCTCTCCCCGGGGTCTGTGATACAGACACATTGGCGCCGGTCTGCTCTCCTTGGGGTCTGTGATACAGACACAGTGGGGCCGGTCTGCTCTCCTCCGCGGTCTGTGATACAGACAGTGGGGCCGGTCTGCTCTCCCCGGGGTCTGTGATACAGACACAGTGGGGCCGGTCTGCTCTCCCCGGGGTCTGTGATACAGACACATTGGGGCCGGTCTGCTCTCCCCGGGGTCTGTGATACAGACACATTGGGGCCGGTCTGCTCTCCCTGGGATCTGTGATACAGACACAGTGGGACCGGTCTGCTCTCCCCAGAGTCTGTGATACACACACAGTGGGGCCGGACTGCTCTCCCCCGGGATCTGTGGTAGAGACACAGTGGGGCCAGTCTGTTCCCCCGCGGCGCCCATGAGATACAGACAGTGGGGCCGGTCTGCTCACCGCATGGTCAGTGATACAGACACAGTGAGACCAGTCTGATCTCCCTGGGGTCTGTGCTATAGACACATTGGGGCTGTTTTGCTCTCCACTGGTGTATGTGATACACTGACAGTGGGACCGGTCTGCTCTCCCCGGGGTCTGTGATGCACAGACACTGGGGCCGGTCTGCTCTCGCCGGGGTCTGTGCTACAGACACAGTGATGCCGGTCTTCTCTCCCCGGTGTCTGTGACACATGCACAGTGGTGCCGCTCTGCTTTCCCCAGGGTCTGCGATACAGACACAGTGGGGCCGGCCTGCTCTCCCCCGGGGACTGTGATACAGACACAGTGGGGCCAGTGTGCTCTCCCCGGGGTCAGTCATGCAGACACAATGGGGCCGGTCTACTCTCCCTGGGGACAGTGATACACATGCAGTGGGGACAGTCTGCTCTCCACGGGGTCTGTGATGCAGACACAGTGGGGCCGGTATGCGCTCCCCCGGGGTCTGTGATTAGACACACAGTGGGGCCGGTCTGCTCTCCCCGGGGTCTGTAATACAGATGCTGAGGGGCCGGTCTGCTCTCCCCGGGGTTTGTGATACAGACACAGTGGTGCCAGTCTGCTCTCCCCGGTGTCTGTGATACAGACACATTGGAGCCGGTCTTCTCTCCCTCGGGGTTTGTGATACAGACACAGTGGGGCCAGTCTGCTCTCTCCGTGGTCTGTGATACAGAAACAGTGGGGCCGGTCTGCTCTCCCCTGGTTCTGTGATACAGACGCAGTGGGGCCGGTCTGCTCTCCCCGGGGTCTGTGATACAGACACAGTGGGGCCGGTCTGCTCTCCCTGGGGTCTGTGATACAGACACAGTGGGGCCGGGGTGCTCTCTCCGGGGTCTGTGATACAGACACAGTGGGGCCGGTCTGCTCTCCCCGGGGTCTGTGATACAGACACAGTGGGGCCGGTCTGCTCTCCCCGATGTCTGTGATACACATCACAGTGGGGCCGGACTGCTCTCCCCCGGGATCTGTGGTACAGACACAGTGGGGCCGGTCTGCGCACCCCATGGTCAGTGATACAGACACAGTGAGAGCAGTCTGAACTCCCTGGGGTCTGTGCTACAGACACATTGGGGCTGTTTTGCTCTCCACTGGTGTATGTGATACACTTACAGTGGGACCGGTCTGCTCTCCCCGGGGTCTGTGATGCAGACACAGTGGGGCCGGTCTGCTCTACCCGGGGTCTGTGATGCACAGACACTGGGGCCAGTCTGCTCTCGCCGGGGTCTGTGCTACAGGCACAGTGGTGCCGGTCTGCTCTCCCCCGGGGTCTGTGATAGAGACACAGTAGGGCCGGTCTGCTCTCCACGGGGTCTGTGATGCAGACACAGTGCGGCCGGACTGCTCTCCCTGGGGTCAGTGATAGACACACAGTGGGGCCGGTCTGCCCTCCCTGGGGTCTATCATAAAGACACAGTGGGGCTGGTCTGCTCTCCCCGGGGTTTGTGATACAGACACAGTGGGGCCGGTCTGCTCTCCCTGGGGTCTGTGATACAGACACAGTGGGGCGGTCTGCTCTCCCCGGGGTCTGTGATACAGACAGTGTGGCCGGTCTGCTCTCCCCCGGTTCTGTGATAATGACAGAGTGGGGCCGGTCTGCTCTCCCCGGGGTCTGTGTTACAGACACAGTGGGGCTGGTCTGCTCTCCCCGGGGTTTGTGATACAGCCACAGTGGTGCCAGTCTGCTCTCCCCGGTGTCTGTGATACAGACACATTGTGGCCGGTCTTCTCTCCCCCGGGGTTTGTGACACAGACACAGTGGGGCCGGTCTGCTCTCCCCGGGGTCTGTGATGCACAGACACTGGGGCCGGTCTGCTCTCGCCGGTGTCTGTGCTACAGGCACAGTGGTGCCGGTCTTCTCTCCCCGGTGTCTGTGACACATGCACAGTGGTGCCGGTCTGCTCTCCACGGGGTCTGTGATGCAGACACAGTGGGGCCGGTCTGCTCTCCCTGGGGTCAGTGATAGACACACAGTGGGGCCGGTCTGCTCTCCCCCGGGTCTGTGATACAGACACAGTGGGGCTGGTCTGCTCTCCCCGGGGTCTGTGTTACAGACACAGTGGGGCCGGTCTGCTCTCCACGGGGTTTGTGATACAGATACAGTGGTGCCAGTCTGCTCTCCCCGGTGTCTGTGATACAGACACATTGGGGCCGGTCTTCTCTCCCCCGGGGTTTGTGATACAGACACAGTGGGGCCGGTCTGCTCTCCCCGGGGTCTGTGATGCACAGACACTGGGGCCGGTCTGCTCTCGCCGGTGTCTGTGCTACAGGCGCAGTGGTGCTGGTCTTCTCTCCCCGGTGTCTGTGACACATGCACAGTGGTGCCGGTCTGCTCTCCACGGGGTCTGTGATGCAGACACAGTGGGGGCCGGTCTGCTCTCCCTGGGGTCAGTGATAGACACACAGTGGGGCCGGTCTGCCCTCCCTGGGGTCTATGATAAAGACACAGTGGGGCCGGTCTGCTCTCCCTGGGGTCTGTGATACAGACACATTGGTGCCGGTCTGCTCTCCTTGGGGTCTGTGATACAGACACAGTGGGGCCGGTCTGCTCTCCTCCGCGGTCTGCGATACAGACAGTGGGGCCGGTCTGCTCTCCCCGGGGTCTGTGATACAGACACAGTGGGGCCGGTCTGCTCTCCCCGGGGTCTGTGATACAGACACATTGGGGCCGGTCTGCTCTCCCCGGGGTCTGTGATACAGACACATTGGGGCCGGTCTGCTCTCCCTGGGATCTGTGATACAGACACAGTGGGACCGGTCTGCTCTCCCCGGAGTCTGTGATACACACACAGTGGGGCCGGACTGCTCTCCCCCCGGGATCTGTGGTAGAGACACAGTGGGGCCAGTCTGCTCCCCCGCGGCGCCCATGAGATACAGACAGTGGGGCCGGTCTGCTCACCGCATGGTCAGTGATACAGACACAGTGAGACCAGTCTGATCTCCCTGGGGTCTGTGCTATAGACACATTGGGGCTGTTTTGCTCTCCACTGGTGTATGTGATACACTGACAGTGGGACCGGTCTGCTCTCCCCGGGGTCTGTGATGCACAGACACTGGGGCCGGTCTGCTCTCGCCGGGGTCTGTGCTACAGACACAGTGATGCCGGTCTTCTCTCCCCGGTGTCTGTGACACATGCACAGTGGTGCCGCTCTGCTTTCCCCAGGGTCTGCGATACAGACACAGTGGGGCCGGCCTGCTCTCCCCCGGGGACTGTGATACAGGCACAGTGGGGCCAGTGTGCTCTCCCCGGGGTCAGTCATGCAGACACAATGGGGCCGGTCTACTCTCCCTGGGGTCAGTGATACACATGCAGTGGGGACAGTCTGCTCTCCACGGGGTCTGTGATGCAGACACAGTGGGGCCGGTATGCGCTCCCCCGGGGTCTGTGATAGACACACAGTGGGGCCGGTCTGCTCTCCCCGGGGTCTGTAATACAGATGCTGAGGGGCCGGTCTGCTCTCCCCGGGGTTTGTGATACAGACACAGTGGTGCCAGTCTGCTCTCCCCGGTGTCTCTGATACAGACACATTGGAGCCGGTCTTCTCTCCCTCGGGGTTTGTGATACAGACACAGTGGGGCCGGTCTGCTCTCTCCGTGGTCTGTGATACAGAAACAGTGGGGCCAGTCTGCTCTCCCCTGGTTCTGTGATACAGACGCAGTGGGGCCGGTCTGCTCTCCCCGGGGTCTGTGATACAGACACAGTGGGGCCGGTCTGCTCTCCCTGGGGTCTGTGATACAGACACAGTGGGGCCGGGGTGCTCTCTCCAGGGTCTGTGATACAGACACAGTGGGGCCGGTCTGCTCTCACCGGGGTCTGTGATACACACACAGTGGGGCCGGTCTGCTCTCCCCAGGGTCTGTGATACACACACAGTGAGGCTGGTCTGCTCTCCCCCGGGCCTGTGATACAGACACAGTGGGGCCAGTCTGCTCTCCCCGGGGTCTGTGATACAGACAATGTGGGGACGGTCTGCTCTCCCTGGGGTCTGTGATACAGACACAGTGGGGCCGGTCTGCTCTCCCCGGGATCTGTGATACAGACACAGTGGGGTCGGTCTGCACTCCCTGGGGTCTGTGATACAGACACAGTGGGGCCAGTCTGCTCTCCCCGGGGTCTGTGATACACACACAGTTGGGCCGGTCTGCTCTCCCCGGGGTCTGTGATACAGACACAGTGGGGCCGCTCTGCTATCCCCGGGGTCTGTGGTACAGACACAGTGGGGCCGGTCTGCTCTCCCCGGGGCCTTTGATACAGACACCGTGGGGCCGGTCTGCTCTCCCTGAGGTCTGTGATACAGACACAGTGGGGCCGGTCTGCTGTCCCCGGGGTCTGTGATACAGACACAGTGGGGCCGGTCTGCTTTCCCCGGGGTCTGTGATACAGACACAGTGGGGCCGGTCTGCTCTCCCCCGGGATCTGTGGTACAGATACAGTGGGGCCGGTCTGCTCTCGCTGCGGACTGTGATACAGACACAGTGGTGCCGGTCTTCTCTCCCCGGTGTCTGTGATACAGACACAGTGGGGCCGGTCTGCTCTCGCTGGGGACTGTGCTCCAGACACAGTGGTGCCGGTCTTCTCTCCCCGGTGTCTGTGACACATGCACAGTGGGGCCGGTCTGCTCTCCCCGGGGTCTGTGATCCAGACACAGTGGGGCCGGTCTGCCCTCCCTGGGGTCTGTGATAAAGGCACATTGGGCCTGTCTGCTCTCCCCGGGATCTGTGATACACACAAAGTGGGGCCGGACCGCTCTCCCCCGGGATCTGTGGTACAGACACAGTGGGGCCGGTCTGCTCTCCCACGGGGCCTATGAGACACACCAAGCGGGGCCGGTCTGCTCAGCATGGTCAGTGATACAGAGACAGTGAGACCAGTCTGCTCTCCCCCGGGGTCTGTGATACAGACACAGTAGGGCCAGTCTGCTCTCCCCGGGGTCAGTGATGCAGACACAGTGGGGCCGGTCTGCTCTCCCTGGGGTCAGTGATACACACACAGTGGGGCCGGTCTGCTCTCCCCGGGTCTGTGATACAGACATAGTGGGGCCGGTCTGCTCTCCCCGGGGTCTGTGATACAGACACAGTGCGGGCCGGTCTGCTCTCCCCCGGAGTCTGTGATACAGACACAGCGGGGCCAGTCTGCTCTCCTTGTGGTCTGTGATACAGACACAGTGGGGCTGGTCTGCTCTCCCTGGGATCTGTGATACAGACACAGTGGGGCCGGTCTGCTCTCCCCGGGGTCTGTGATACAGACACAGTGGGGCGGGACTGCTCTCCCCCGGGATCTGTGGTACAGACACAGTGGGGCCGGTCTGCTCCCCCGCGGGGCCTATGAGACACACACAGTGGGGCCGGTCTGCTCACCCAATAGTCAGTGATACAGACACAGTGAGACCAGTCTGTGCATCACAGACCCCAGGGAGATCAGACAGTGGGGCCGGTCTGCTCTCGCCGGGGTCTGTGCTGCAGACACAGTGGTGCCGGTCTTCTCTCCCCGGTGTCTGTGACACATGCACAGTGGGTCCGGTCTGCTCTCCCCGGGGTCTGTGATACAGAAACAATGGGGCCGGTCTACTCTCCCCTGGTTCTGTGATAAAGACACAGTGGGGCCGGTCTGCTCTCCCCGGGCTCTGTGATACAGACACAGTGGGGCCGGTCTGCTCTCCCCGGGGTCTGTGATACACACACAGTGGGACCGGTCTGCTCTCCCCGGGGTCTCTGATACAGACACAGTGGGGCCGGTCAGCTCTCCCCGGGGTCTGTAATACACACACAGTGGGGCCGGCCTGGTCTCCCCGGGGTCTGTGATACAGACACAGTGGGACCGGCCTGCTCTCCCCGGGGTCTGTGATGAAGACAGAGTGGGGCTGGTATGCTCTCCCCGGGGTCTGTGATACAGACACAGTGGGGCCGGTCTGCTCTCCCCGGGGTCTGTGATACAGACACAGTGGGGCCGGTCTGCTCTCCCCGGGGTCTGTGATACACACACAGTGGGGCCGGTCTGCTCTCCCCAGGGTCTGTGATACACACACAGTGAGGCTGGTCTGCTCTCCCCCGGGCCTGTGATACAGACACAGTGGGGCCAGTCTGCTCTCCCCGGGGTCTGTGATACAGACAATGTGGGGACGGTCTGCTCTCCCTGGGGTCTGTGATACAGACACAGTGGGGCCGGTCTGCTCTCCCCGGGATCTGTGATGCAGACACAGTGGGGACGGTCTGCACTCCCTGGGGTCTGTGATACAGACACAGTGGGGCCAGTCTGCTCTCCCCGGGGTCTGTGATACACACACAGTTGGGCCGGTCTGCTCTCCCCGGGGTCTGTGATACAGACACAGTGGGGCCGCTCTGCTATCCCCGGGGTCTGTGGTACAGACACAGTGGGGCCGGTCTGCTCTCCCCGGGGTCTGTGATACAGACACCGTGGGGCCGGTCTGCTCTCCCTGAGGTCTGTGATACAGACACAGTGGGGCCGGTCTGCTGTCCCCGGGGTCTGTGATACAGACACAGTGGGGCCGGTCTGCTTTCCCCGGGGTCTGTGATACAGACACAGTGGGGCCGGTCTGCTCTCCCCCGGGATCTATGGTACAGATACAGTGGGGCCGGTCTGCTCTCGCTGGGGACTGTGCTACAGACACAGTGGTGCCGGTCTTCTCTCCCCGGTGTCTGTGACACATGCACAGTGGGGCCGGTCTGCTCTCCCCGGGGTCTGTGATCCAGACACAGTGGGGCCGGTCTGCCCTCCCTGGGGTCTGTGATAAAGGCACATTGGGCCTGTCTGCTCTCCCCGGGATCTGTGATACACACAAAGTGGGGCCGGACCGCTCTCCCCCGGGATCTGTGGTACAGACACAGTGGGGCCGGTCTGCTCTCCCGCGGGGCCTATGAGACACACCCAGCGGGGCCGGTCTGCTCAGCATGGTCAGTGATACAGACACAGTGAGACCAGTCAGCTCTCCCCCGGGGTCTGTGATACAGACACAGTAGGGCCAGTCTGCTCTCCCCGGGGTCAGTGATGCAGACACAGTGGGGCCGGTCTGCTCTCCCTGGGGTCAGTGATACACACACAGTGGGGCCGGTCTGCTCTCCCCGGGTCTGTGATACAGACATAGTGGGGCCGGTCTGCTCTCCCCGGGTCTGTGATACAGACATAGTGGGGCCGGTCTGCTCTCCCTGGGGTCTGTGATACAGACACAGTGGGGCCGGTCTGCTCTCCCCGGGGTCTGTGATACAGACACAGTGCGGGCCGGTCTGCTCTCCCCCGGAGTCTGTGATACAGACACAGCGGGGCCAGTCTGCTCTCCTTGTGGTCTGTGATACAGACACAGTGGGGCCGGTCTGCTCTCCCTGGGATCTGTGATACAGACACAGTGGGGCCGGTCTGCTCTCCCCGGGGTCTGTGATACAGACACAGTGGGGCCGGTCTGCTCTCCCCCGGGATCTGTGGTACAGACACAGTGGGGCCGGTCTGCTCCCCCGCGGGGCCTATGAGACACACACAGTGGGGCCGGTCTGCTCACCCAATAGTCAGTGATACAGACACAGTGAGACCAGTCTGTGCATCACAGACCCCAGGGAGATCAGACAGTGGGGCCGGTCTGCTCTCGCCGGGGTCTGTGCTGCAGACACAGTGGTGCCGGTCTTCTCTCCCCGGTGTCTGTGACACATGCACAGTGGGTCCGGTCTGCTCTCCCCGGGGTCTGTGATACAGAAACAATGGGGCCGGTCTACTCTCCCCTAGTTCTGTGATAAAGACACTGTGGGGCCGGTCTGCTCTCCCCGGGGTCTGTGATACAGACACAGTGGGGCCGGTCTGCTCTCCCCGGGGTCTGTGATACACACACAGTGGGGCCGGTCTGCTCTCCCCGGGGTCTGTGATACACACACAGTGGGGCCGGCCTGGTCTCCCCGGGGTCTGTGATACAGACACAGTGGGACCGGCCTGCTCTCCCCGGGGTCTGTGATGAAGACAGAGTGGGGCTGGTATGCTCTCCCCGGGGTCTGTGATACAGACACAGTGGGGCCGGTCTGCTCTCCCCGGGGTCTGTGATACAGACACAGTGGGGCCGGTCTGCTCTCCCCGGGGTCTGTGATACAGACACAGTGGGGCCGCTCTGCTATTCCCGGGGTCTGTGATACAGACACAGTGGGGCCGGTCTGCTCTCCCCGGGATCTGTGATGAAGACAGAGTGGGGCCGGTATGCTCTCCCCGGGGTCTGTGATACAGACACAGTGGGGCCGGTCTGCTCTCCCTGGGGTCTGTGGTACAGACACAGTGGGGCCGGTATGCTCTCCCCGGGGTCTGTGATACAGACAACAGTGGGGCCGGTCTTCTCTCCCCCGGGGTCTGTTATAAAGACAGAGTGGGGCCGGTCTGCAATCCCTGGGGTCAGTGATACAGACACATTGGTGCTGGTCCACTATCCCCGGGGTCTGTGATACAGACACAGTGGGGTTGGTCTGCTCTCCACCGGGTCTGTGATACAGACAGTGGGCCTGGTCTGCTCTCCCCGGGGTCTGTGATTCAGACACAGTGGGGCTGGTCTGCTTTCCCCGGGGTCTGTGATACAGACACAGTGGGGCCGGTCTGCTCTCCCCGAGGTCTGTGATACACACACAGTGGGGCCGGTCTGCTCTCCCCGGGTCTGTGATACAGACACAGTGGGGCCGGTCTGCTCTCCCCAGGGTCTGTGATACACACAGAGTGGGGCCGGTCTGCTCTCCCGGGGTCTGTGATACAGACACAGTGGGGCCGGTCTGCTCTCCCCGGGTCTGTGATACAGACACAGTGGGGCCGGTCTGCTCTCCCCAGGGTCTGTGATACACACACAGTGGGGCCGGTCTGCTCTCCCGGGGTCTGTGATACAGACACAGTGGGGCCGGTCTGCTCTCCCCCGGGGTCTGTGATACAGACACAGTGGGACCGGTCTGCTCTCCCCGGGGTCTGTGATACAAACACAGTGGGGCCGGTCTGCTCCCCCGTGGGGCCCATGATACACAGACAGTGGGGCCGGTCTGCTCACCGCATGGTCAGTGATACAGACACAGTGAGACCAGTCTGATCTCCCTGGGGTCTGTGCTATAGACACATTGGGGCTGTTTTGCTCTCCACTGGTGTATGTGATACACTGACATTGGGACCGGTCTGCCCTCCCCGGGTCTGTAATACAGACACAGTGGGGCCAGTCTGCTCTCCCTGGGGTCTGTGATACAGACACAGTGGGGCCGGACTGCTCTCCCCGTGGTCTGTGA
The DNA here is from genome assembly GCF_052327205.1 of Somniosus microcephalus. Taxonomy (NCBI): domain Eukaryota; kingdom Metazoa; phylum Chordata; class Chondrichthyes; order Squaliformes; family Somniosidae; genus Somniosus; species Somniosus microcephalus. Next base: position 1,716,851 of record NW_028225184.1, read on the forward strand.
TACACACACAGTTGGGCCGGTCTGCTATCCCCGGGGTTTGTGGTACAGACACAGTGGGGCCGGTCTGCTCTCCCCGGGGTCTGTGATACAGACACCGTGGGGCCGGTCTGCTCTCCCTGAGGTCTGTGATACAGACACAGTGGGGCCGGTCTGCTGTCCCCGGGGTCTGTGATACAGACACAGTGGGGCCGGTCTGCTTTCCCCGGGGTCTGTGATACAGACACAGTGGGGCCGGTCTGCTCTCCCCCGGGATCTGTGGTACAGATACAGTGGGGCCGGTCTGCTCTCGCTGGGGACTGTGCTACAGACACAGTGGTGCCGGTCTTCTCTCCCCGGTGTCTGTGACACATGCACAGTGGGGCCGGTCTGCTCTCCCCGGGGTCTGTGATCCAGACACAGTGGGGCCGGTCTGCCCTCCCTGGGGTCTGTGATAAAGACACATTGGGCCTGTCTGCTCTCCCCGGGATCTGTGATACACACAAAGTGGGGCCGGACCGCTCTCCCCCGGGATCTGTGGTACAGACACAGTGGGGCCGGTCTGCTCTCCCGCGGGGCCTATGAGACACACCCAGCGGGGCCGGTCTGCTCAGCATGGTCAGTGATACAGACACAGTGAGACCAGTCTGCTCTCCCCCGGGGTCTGTGATACAGACACATTAGGGCCAGTCTGCTCTCCCCGGGGTCAGTGATGCAGACACAGTGGGGCCGGTCTGCTCTCCCTGGGGTCAGTGATACACACACAGTGGGGCCGGTCTGCTCTCCCTGGGGCCAGTGATGCAAACACAGTGGGGCCGGTCTGCTCTCCCCGGGGTCTGTGATACAGACACAGTGGGGCCGGTCTGCTCTCCCCGGGATCTGTGATGAAGACAGAGTGGGGCCGGTATGCTCTCCCCGGGGTCTGTGATACAGACACAGTGGGGCCGGTCTGCTCTCCCTGGGGTCTGTGGTACAGACACAGTGGGGCCGGTATGCTCTCCCCGGGGTCTGTGATACAGACAACAGTGGGGCCGGTCTTCTCTCCCCCGGGGTCTGTTATAAAGACAGAGTGGGGCCGGTCTGCAATCCCTGGGGTCAGTGATACAGACACATTGGTGCTGGTCCACTATCCCCGGGGTCTGTGATACAGACACAGTGGGGTTGGTCTGCTCTCCACCGGGTCTGTGATACAGACAGTGGGCCCGGTCTGCTCTCCCCGGGGTCTGTGATTCAGACACAGTGGGGCTGGTCTGCTTTCCCCGGGGTCTGTGATACAGACACAGTGGGGCCGGTCTGCTCTCCCCGAGGTCTGTGATACACACACAGTGGGGCCGGTCTGCTCTCCCCGGGTCTGTGATACAGACACAGTGGGGCCGGTCTGCTCTCCCCAGGGTCTGTGATACACACAGAGTGGGGCCGGTCTGCTCTCCCGGGGTCTGTGATACAGACACAGTGGGGCCGGTCTGCTCTCCCCGGGTCTGTGATACAGACACAGTGGGGCCGGTCTGCTCTCCCCAGGGTCTGTGATACACACACAGTGGGGCCGGTCTGCTCTCCCGGGGTCTGTGATACAGACACAGTGGGGCCGGTCTGCTCTCCCCCGGGGTCTGTGATACAGACACAGTGGGACCGGTCTGCTCTCCCCGGGGTCTGTGATACAAACACAGTGGGGCCGGTCTGCTCCCCCGCGGGGCCCATGATACACAGACAGTGGGGCCGGTCTGCTCACCGCATGGTCAGTGATACAGACACAGTGAGACCAGTCTGATCTCCCTGGGGTCTGTGCTATAGACACATTGGGGCTGTTTTGCTCTCCACTGGTGTATGTGATACACTGACATTGGGACCGGTCTGCCCTCCCCGGGTCTGTAATACAGACACAGTGGGGCCAGTCTGCTCTCCCTGGGGTCTGTGATACAGACACAGTGGGGCCGGACTGCTCTCCCCGTGGTCTGTGATACACACACAGTTGGGCCGGTCTGCTATCCCCGGGGTTTGTGGTACAGACACAGTGGGGCCGGTCTGCTCTCCCCGGGGTCTGTGATACAGACACCGTGGGGCCGGTCTGCTCTCCCTGAGGTCTGTGATACAGACACAGTGGGGCCGGTCTGCTGTCCCCGGGGTCTGTGATACAGACACAGTGGGGCCGGTCTGCTTTCCCCGGGGTCTGTGATACAGACACAGTGGGGCCGGTCTGCTCTCCCCCGGGATCTGTGGTACAGATACAGTGGGGCCGGTCTGCTCTCGCTGGGGACTGTGCTACAGACACAGTGGTGCCGGTCTTCTCTCCCCGGTGTCTGTGACACATGCACAGTGGGGCCGGTCTGCTCTCCCCGGGGTCTGTGATCCAGACACAGTGGGGCCGGTCTGCCCTCCCTGGGGTCTGTGATAAAGACTCATTGGGCCTGTCTGCTCTCCCCGGGATCTGTGATACACACAAAGTGGGGCCGGACCGCTCTCCCCCGGGATCTGTGGTACAGACACAGTGGGGCCGGTCTGCTCTCCCGCGGGGCCTATGAGACACACCCAGCGGGGCCGGTCTGCTCAGCATGGTCAGTGATACAGACACAGTGAGACCAGTCTGCTCTCCCCCGGGGTCTGTGATACAGACACATTAGGGCCAGTCTGCTCTCCCCGGGGTCAGTGATGCAGACACAGTGGGGCCGGTCTGCTCTCCCTGGGGTCAGTGATACACACACAGTGGGGCCGGTCTGCTCTCCCTGGGGCCAGTGATGCAAACACAGTGGGGCCGGTCTGCTCTCCCCGGGGTCTGTGATACAGACACAGTGGGGCCGGTCTGCTCTCCCCGGGGTATGTGATACAGACACAGTGGGGCCGCTCTGCACTCCCCGGGTCTGTGATACAGACATAGTGGGGCCGGTCTGCTCTCCCCCGGAGTCTGTGATACAGACACAGTGGGGCCAGTCTGCTCTCCTTGGGGTCTGTGATACAGACACAGTGGGGCCGGTCTGCTCTCCCTGGGATCTGTGATCCAGACACAGTGGGGCCGGTCTGCTCTCCCCGGGGTCTGTGATTCAGACACAGTGGGGCCGGACTGCTCTCCCCCGGGATCTGTGGTACAGACACAGTGGGGCCGGTCTTCTCCCACGCGGGGCCTATGAGACACACACAGTGGGGCCGGTCTGCTCACCCCATAGTCAGTGATACAGACATAGTGAGACCAGTCTGTGCATCACAGACCCCAGGGAGATCAGACACTGGGGCCGGTCTGCTCTCGCCGGGGTCTCTGCTGCAGACACAGTGGTGCCGGTCTTCTCTCCCCGGTGTCTGTGACACATGCACAGTGGGGCCGGTCTTCTCTCCCCCGGGGTCTGTGATACAGACACAGTGGGGCCGGTCTGCTCCCCACCGGGTCTGTGATACAGACACAGTGGGGCCGGTCTGCTCTCCCCCGGGGTCTGTGATACAGACACAGTGGGGCCGGTCTGCTCTCCCGCGGGATCTGTGATACAGACACAGTGGGTCCGGTCTGCTCTCCCCAGGGTCTGTGATACAGAAACAGTGGGGCCGGTCTGCTCTCCCCTGGTTCTGTGATAAAGAGACAGTGGGGCCGGTCTGCTCTCCCCGGGGTCTGTGATACAGACACAGTGGGGCCGGTCTGCTCTCCCCGGGGTCTGTGATACACACACAGTGGGGCCGGTCTGCTCTCCCCGGGGTCTCTGATACAGACACAGTGGGGTCGGTCAGCTCTCCCCGGGGTCTGTGATACACACACAGTGGGGCCGACCTGCTCTCCCCGGGGTCTGTGATACAGACACAGTGGGACCGGCCTGCTCTCCCCGGGGTCTGTGATGAAGACAGAGTGGGGCCGGTATGCTCTCCCCGGGGTCTGTGATACAGACACAGTGGGGCCGGTCTGCTCTCCCCGGGGTCTGTGAGAGAGACACAGTGGGGCCGCTCTGCTATCCCCGGGGTCTGTGATACAGACACAGTGGGGCAGGTCTGCTCTCCCCGGGGTCTGTGATGAAGACAGAGTGGGGCCGGTATGCTCTCCCCGGGGTCTGTGATACAGACACAGTGGGGCCGGTCTGCTCTCCCTGGGGTCTGTGGTACAGACACAGTGGGGCCGGTATGCTCTCCCCGGGGTCTGTGATACAGACAACAGTGGGGCCGGTCTTCTCTCCCCCGGGGTCTGTTATAAAGACAGAGTGGGGCCGGTCTGCAATCCCTGGGGTCAATGATACAGACACATTGGTGCTGGTCCACTATCCCCGAGGTCTGTGATACAGACGCAGTGGGGTTGGTCTGCTCTCCACCGGGTCTGTGATACAGACAGTGGGCCCGGTCTGCTCTCCCCGGGGTCTGTGATTCAGACACAGTGGGGCTGGTCTGCTTTCCCCGGGGTCTGTGATACAGACACAGTGGGGCCGGTCTGCTCTCCCCGGGGTCTTTGATACGGACACAGTGGGGCCGGTCTGCTCTCCCCGAGGTCTGTGATACACACACAGTGGGGCCGGTCTGCTCTCCCCGGGGTCTGTGATACAGACACAATGGGGCCAGTCTGCTCTGCCCGATGTCTGTGATGAAGACAGAGTGGGGCCAGTCTGCTCTCCCCGGGGTCTGTGATACAGACACAGTGGGGCCGGTCTGCTCTCCCCGGGGTCTGTGATACAAACACAGTGGGGCCGTTCTGCTCTCCCCGGGTCTGTGATACAGACACAGTGGGGCTGGTCTGCTCTCCCCAGGGTCTGTGATACACACACAGTGGGGCCGGTCTGCTCTCCCGGGGTCTGTGATACAGACACGGTGGGGCCGGTCTGCTCTCCCCGGGGTCTGTGATACAGACAGTGGGACCGGTCTGCTCTCCCCGGGGTCTGTGATACAAACACAGTGGGGCCGGTCTGCTCCCCCGCGGGACCCATGATACACAGACAGTGGGGCCGGTCTGCTCACCGCATGGTCAGTGATACAGACACAGTGAGACCAGTCTGATCTCCCTGGGGTCTGTGCTATAGACACATTGGGGCTGTTTTGCTCTCCACTGGTGTATGTGATACACTGACATTGGGACCGGTCTGCTCTCCCCGGGGTCTGTGATGCACAGACACAGGGGCCGGTCTGCTCTCGCCAGGGTCTGTGCTACAGACACAGTGATGCCGGTCTTCTCTCCCTGGTGTCTGTGACACATGCACAGTGGTGCCGCTCTGCTTTCCCCAGGGTCTGCGATACAGACACAGTGGGGCCGGCCTGCTCTCCCCCGGGGACTGTGATACAGACACAGTGGGGCCGGTCTGCCCTCCCTGGGGTCTGTGATAAAGACACAGTGGGGCCGGTCGGCTCTCCCCGGGGTTTGTGATACAGACACAGTGGTGCCAGTCTGCTCTCCCCGGTGTCTGTAATACAGACACATTGGGGCTGGTCTTCTCTCCCCCGGGGTTTGTGATACAGACACAGTGGGGCCGGTCTGCTCTCCCTGGGATCTGTGATCCAGACACAGTGGGGCCGGTCTGCTCTCCCCGGGGTCTGTGATACAGACACAGTGGGGCCGGACTGCTCTCCCCCGGGATCTGTGGTACAGACACAGTGGGGCCGGTCTGCTCCCCCGCGGGGCCTATGAGACACACACAGTGGGGCCGGTCTGCTCACCCCATATTCAGTGATACAGACACAGTGAGACCAGTCTGTGCATCACAGACCCCAGGGAGATCAGACACTGGGGCCGGTCTGCTCTCGCCGGGGTCTCTGCTGCAGACACAGTGGTGCCGGTCTTCTCTCCCCGGTGTCTGTGACACATGCACAGTGGGGCCGGTCTTCTCTCCCCCGTGGTCTGTGATACAGACACAGTGGGGCTGGTCTGCTCTCCACCGGGTCTGTGATACAGACACAGTGGGGCCGGTCTGCTCACCCCCGGGGTCTGTTATACAGACACAGTGGGGCCGGTCTGCTCTCCCGCGGGATCTGTGATACAGACACAGTGGGTCCGGTCTGCTCTCCCCAGGGTCTGTGATACAGAAACAGTGGGGCCGGTCTGCTCTCCCCTGGTTCTGTGATAAAGACACAGTGGGGCCGGTCTGCTCTCCCCGGGGTCTGTGATACAGACACAGTGGGGCCGGTCTGCTCTCCCCGGGGTCTGTGATACACACACAGTGGGGCCGGTCTGCTCTCCCCGGGGTCTCTGATACAGACACAGTGGGGTCGGTCAGCTCTCCCCGGCGTCTGAGATACACACACAGTGGGGCCGGCCTGCTCTCCCCGGGGTCTGTGATAGAGACACAGTGGGGCCGCTCTGCTATCCCTGGGGTCTGTGATACAGACACAGTGGGGCAGGTCTGCTCTCCCCGGGGTCTGTGATGAAGACAGAGTGGGGCCGGTATGCTCTCCCCGGGGTCTGTGATACAGACACAGTGGGGCCGGTCTGCTCTCCCTGGGGTCTGTGGTACAGACACAGTGGGGCCGGTATGCTCTCCCCGGGGTCTGTGATACAGACAACAGTGGGGCCGGTCTTCTCTCCCCCGGGGTCTGTTATAAAGACAGAGTGGGGCCGGTCTGCAATCCCTGGGGTCAATGATACAGACACATTGGTGCTGGTCCACTATCCCCGGGGTCTGTGATTCAGACACATTGGGGCTGTTTTGCTCTCCACTGGTGTATGTGATACACTGACTTTGGGACCGGTCTGCTCTCCCCGGGGTCTGTGATGCACAGACACAGGGGCCGGTCTGCTCTCGCCAGGGTCTGTGCTACAGACACAGTGATGCCGGTCTTCTCTCCCTGGTGTCTGTGACACATGCACAGTGGTGCCGCTCTGCTTTCCCCAGGGTCTGCGATACAGACACAGTGGGGCCGGGCTGCTCTCCCCCGGGGACTGTGATACAGACACAGTGGGGCCGGTCTGCCCTCCCTGGGGTCTGTGATAAAGACACAGTGGGGCCGGTCGGCTCTCCCCGGGGTTTGTGATACAGACACAGTGGTGCCAGTCTGCTCTCCCCGGTGTCTGTGATACAGACACATTGGGGCTGGTCTTCTCTCCCCTGGGGCTTGTGATACAGACACAGTGGGGCCGGTCTGCGATACCTGGGGTCAGTGATACAGACACAGTGGGGCCGGTCTGCTCTCCCCGGAGTCTTTGATACAGACAGAGTGGGGCCGGTCTGCTCTCTCCGGGGTCTGTGATACAGACACAGTGGGGCCGGTGTGCTCTCCCCGGGGTCTGTGATACAGACACAGTGGGGCCAGTCTGCTCTCCCCGGAGTCTTTGATACAGACACAGTGGGTCCGGTCTGCTCTCTCCGGGGTCTGTGATACAGAAACATTGGGGCCGGTCTGCTCTCCCCCGGTTCTGTGATAAAGACACAGTGGGGCCGGTCTGCTCTCCCCGGGGTCTGTGATACAGACACAGTGGGGCCGGTCTGCTCTCCCCCGGGGTCTGTGATACAGACAGAGTGGGGCTGGTCTGCTCTCCCTGGGGTCTGTGATACAGACACAGTGGGGCCGGTCTGCTCTCCTTGGGGTCTGTGATACAGACACAGTGGGGCCGGTCTGCTCTCCCTGGGGTCTGTGATACAGAAACAGTGGGGCCGGTCTGCTCTCCCCCGGGTCTGTGATACAGACACAGTGGGGCCGGTCTGCTCTCCCCCGGGGTCTGTGATACAGACACAGTGGGGCCGGTCTGCTCTCCCCGGGGTCTGTGATACAGACACAGTGGGGCCGGTCTGCTCTCCCCAGGGTCTGTGATACAGAAACAGTGGGGCCGGTCTGCTCTCCCCTGGTTCTGTGATAAAGAGACAGTGGGGCCGGTCTGCTCTCCCCGGGGTCTGTGATACAGACACAGTGGGGCCGGTCTGCTCTCCCCGGGGTCTGTGATACACACACAGTGGGGCCGGTCTGCTCTCCCCGGGGTCTCTGATACAGACACAGTGGGGCCGGTCAGCTCTCCCCGGGGTCTGTGATACACACACAGTGGGGCCGCTCTGCTATCCCCGGGGTCTGTGATACAGACACAGTGGGGCAGGTCTGCTCTCCCCGCGGTCTGTGATACAGACACAGTGGGACCGGCCTGCTCTCCCCGGGGTCTGTGATGAAGACAGAGTGGGGCCGGTATGCTCTCCCCGGGGTCTGTGATACAGACACAGTGGGGCCGGTCTGCCCTCCCCGGGGTCTGTGATACAGACACAGTGGGGCCGCTCTGCTATCCCCGGGGTCTGTGATACAGACACAGTGGGGCAGGTCTGCTCTCCCCGAGGTCTGTGATGAAGACAGAGTGGGGCCGGTATGCTCTCCCCGGGGTCTGTGATACAGACACAGTGGGGCCGGTCTGCTCTCCCCGGGGTCTGTGATACAGACAACAGTGGGGCCGCTCTGCTATCCCCGGGGTCTCTGATACAGACACAGTGGGGCCGGTCTGCTCTCCCTGGGGTCTGTGGTACAGACACATTGGTGCTGGTCCACTATCCCCGGGGTCTGTGATACAGACACAGTGGGGTTGGTCTGCTCTCCACCGGGTCTGTGATACAGACAGTGGGCCCGGTCTGCTCTCCCCGGGGTCTGTGATTCAGACACAGTGGGGCTGGTCTGCTTTCCCCGGGGTCTGTGATACAGACACAGTGGGACCAGCCTGCTCTCCCCGGGGTCTTTGATACAGACACAGTTGGGCCGGTCTGCTCTCCCCGAGGTCTGTGATACACACACAGTGGGGCCGGTCTGCTCTCCCCGGGGTCTGTGGTACAGATACAATGGGGCCAGTCTGCTCTGCTCGAGGTCTGTGATGAAGACAGAGTGGGGCCAGTCTGCTCTCCCCGGGGTCTGTGATACAGACACAGTAGGGCCGGTCTGCTCTCCCCGGGGTCTGTGATACAGACACAGTGGGGCCGGTCTGCTCTCCCCGGGTCTGTGATACAGACACAGTGGGGCCGGTCTGCTCTCCCCAGGGTCTGTGATACACACACAGTGGGGCCGGTCTGCTCTCCCGGGGTCTGTGATACAGACACAGTGGGGCCGGTCTGCTCTCCCCCGGGGTCTGTGATACAGACACAGTGGGACCGGTCTGCTCTCCCCGGGGTCTGTGATACAGACAGTGGAACCGGTCTGCTCTCCCCGGTGTCTGTGATACAAACACAGTGGAACCGGTCTGCTGCCCCGCGGGGCCCATGATACACAGACAGTGGGGCCGGTCTGCTCACCGCATGGTCAGTGATACAGACACAGTGAGACCAGTCTGATCTCCCTGGGGTCTGTGCTATAGACACATTGGGGCTGTTTTGCTCTCCACTGGTTATATGTGATACACTGACATTGGGACCGGTCTGCTCTCCCCGGGGTCTGTGATGCACAGACACTGGGGCCGGTCTGCTCTCGCCAGGGTCTGTGCTACAGACACAGTGATGCCGGTCTTCTCTCCCTGGTGTCTGTGACACATGCACAGTGGTGCCGCTCTGCTTTCCCCAGGGTCTGCGATACAGACACAGTGGGGCCGGCCTGCTCTCCCCCGGGGACTGTGATACAGACACAGTGGGGCCGGTCTGCCCTCCCTGGGGTCTGTGATAAAGACACAGTGGGGCCGGTCAGCTCTCCCCGGGGTTTGTGATACAGACACAGTGGTGCCAGTCTGCTCTCCCCGGTGTCTGTGATACAGACACATTGGGGCTGGTCTTCTCTCCCCCGGGGTTTGTGATACAGACACAGTGGGGCCGGTCTGCAATACCTGGGGTCAGTGATACAGACACAGTGGGGCCGGTCTGCTCTCCCCGGAGTCTTTGATACAGACACAGTGGGGCCGGTCTGCTCTCTCCGGGGTCTGTGATACAGACACAGTGGGGCCGGTGTGCTCTCCCCGGGGTCTGTGATACAGACACAGTGGGGCCAGTCTGCTCTCCCCGGAGTCTTTGATACAGACACAGTGGGTCCGGTCTGCTCTCTCCGGGGTCTGTGATACAGAAACAGTGGGGCCGGTCTGCTCTCCCCCGGTTCTGTGATAAAGACACAGTGGGGCCGGTCTGCTCTCCCCGGGGTCTGTGATACAGACACTGTGGGGCCGGTCTGCTCTCCCCCGGGGTCTGTGATACAGACAGAGTGGGGCTGGTCTGCTCTCCCTGGGGTCTGTGATACAGACACAGTGGGGCCGGTCTGCTCTCCTTGGGGTCTGTGATACAGACACAGTGGGGCCGGTCTGCTCTCCCTGGTGTCTGTGATACAGAAACAGTGGGGCCGGTCTGCTCTCCCCCGGGTCTGTGATACAGACACAGTGGGGCCGGTCTGCTCTCCCCCGGGGTCTGTGATACAGACACAGTGGGGCCGGTCTGCTCTCCCCGGGGTCTGTGATACAGACACAGTGGGGCCGGTCTGCTCTCCCTGGGATCTGTGATACAGACACAGTGGGGACTGTCTGCTCTCCCCGGGGTCTGTGATACAAACACAGTGGGGCCGGACTGCTCTCCTCCGGGATCTGTGGTACAGATACAGTGGGGCCGGTCTGCTCTCCCTGGGGACTGTGCTACAGACACATTGGTGCTGTTTTGCTCTCCACTGGTGTTTGTGATACACTTACAGTGGGACCGGTCTGCTCTCCCCGGGTCTGTGATACAGACACAGTGGGACCGGTCTGCTCTCCCCGGGGTCTGTGATACAGAGACAGCGGGACCGGTCTGCTCTCCCCGTGGTCTGTGATACAGACACAGTGGTGCCGGTCTGCTCACCCGTGGGGCCTATGAGACACACACACTGGAGTCGGTCTGCTCACTCCATGGTCAGTGACACAGACACAGTGAGGCCAGTCTGCTCTCCCTGGGGTCTGTGTTACAGACACATTGGGGCTGGTCTGCTCTCCCCCAGGTCTGTGATACACACACACACTGGGGCCGGTCTGCTCTCGCTGGGGTCTGTGATACAGACAGAGTGGGGCGGGTCTGATCTCCCCCAGGGCCTGTGATACAGACACAGTGAGGCCAGCCTGCTCTCCCTGGGGTCAATGATGCACACACAGTGTGGCTGGTCTGCTCTCCCTGGTGTCAGTGATACACACACCGTGGGGCCACTCTACTCTCCCCGGGGTCTGTGATACAGACACAGTGGGACCGGTCTGCCCTCCCCCGGGGTCTGTGATAGACACACAGGGGGGCCGGTCTGCCCTCCCTGGGGTCTGTGATAAAGACGCTTTGGGGCCGGTCTACTCTCCACGTGGTCTGTGATACAGGCACAGTGGTGCCAGTCTGCTCTCCCCGGTGTCTGTGGGGCCGTTCTGCTCTCCCCCGGGCTCTGTGATACAGAAACTGTGGGGCCGGTCTGCTCTCCCTGGGGTCAGCGATACACACAGAGTGTGGCCTGTCTACTGTCCCTGGGGTCTGTGATACAGACACAGTGGTCCGGTCTGCCCTCCTCCGTGGTCCCTATGATACACACACATTGGAGCCGGTCTGCTCACCCCATGGTGAGTGATACACACACAGTGGGGCCGGTCTACTCTCCCCGGGGTCTGTTATAAAGACACAGTGGTGCCGGTCTGCTCTCCCCGGGGTCTGTGATACAGACGCAGTGGGGCCAGTCTGCTCTCCCCGGGGTCTGTGATGGAGACACTGTGGGGCCAGTCTGCTCTCCCTGGGGTCAGTGATACACACACAGTGGGGCCGGTCTGCTCACCCCATGGTGAGTGATACAGACACAGTGGGGCTGGTCTACTCTCCCCGGGGTCTGTTATAAAGACACAGTGGGGCCGGTCTGCTCTCGCCGGGGTCTGTGATACAGATGCAGTGGGGCCGGTCTGCTCTCCCCGGGGTCTGTGATGGAGACACTGTGGGGCCAGTCTGCTCTCCCTGGGGTCAGTGATACACACACAGTGGGGCCGGTCTGCCCTCCCTGGGGTCAGTGATACACACACAGTGGGGCCAGTCTGCTCTCCCCGGGGTCTGTGATACAGACACAGTGGGGCTGGTCTGCCCTCCCATGGGGTTTTTGATGGACACAGTGGGGCCGGTCTGCCCTCCCTGGGGTCTGTGATACAGACACAGTGGGGCCAGTCAGCTCTCCACAGGATCTGTGATACAGACACAGTGGGGCCAGTCTGCCATCCCCGGGGTCTGTGATAGTGTCGCAGTGGGGCCGGTCTGCTCTCCCCGGATTCTGTGGTACAGAAACTGTGGGGCCAGTCCACTCTCCCCACAGGCCCCTCTACACCCATGGGAGTGGCCCTCATCTCCATGGCAAAGGGTACACATTGATTTTGCTGGTCCATTCATAGACTCAATGTTTTTAATCGCTGTAGATGCACATTCGAAATGGCCAGAGGTCATAAAAATGTCCTCCACCACCACAGAGAAAACCATTGCAGTCCTATGGACAATCTTCTCCAGGAATGGGTTGCCAGAACAGATTTGCTCCGACAATGGACCACAGTTTGTGTCCGAGGATTTCCGAATGTTTTTAAAGAATAATGGTGTAAAGCATTATACATCCGCCCCATATCATCCAGCCACCAACGGATTGGCTGAGAGGTTTGTTCAAACCTTTGAAAAAGCTATCAAAGCAATGTATAACGACGACATACCACTGCAACACAAGGAGGATAATTTCTTGTTTGCCAACCAGAATGCGACACATGCAGTCACCAACCAAGCTCCAGCCATGATGTTCTTCAACCGAAGATTAAGATGTCGCCTGGATTTGCTCAAACCAAACATCAGACGAGATGTGGAGAATAAGCAATTCCAGCACATAAATGAGAAGCCAACCAAGAGTTTCAAGATAGGTCAACCAGTCTTGGTCCGTGACTACTGAACATTGAACTGGCAGCCAGGAACGATCTGCACATGGCAGGGACCGCTAATGTGTACAGTGGACGTTGGAGAGAGCATCGTGAGACGCCATGCTGACCAGATTCTAGAGTCACAGGAACAAGTCAAACCCATGCCACGATCATACGCACCTGGTAATGAACCCGAAGTACCAATTGCATCTACCTCAGAATCAGTGGTATTGGAAGCAAATGAACCAACCAATGACAATGAGCCAGAATCGACTCCGCCGAAAGAACAGGATACTCAAGAAAGGCACTATCCAGACAGGATCAGGAAGCCTCCTCAAAGACTGAATTTATAAATGATTAATTTCAGCTGATGTAAATAGTACAAAGGAAACTGTAATTGTAAATGAGTTATTTAATTGTTAAATGAATGTTATGTACTGTTTATCTAAAAGGGGAGGAATTGTAGTGTATGTACCTTTACGAGAGGAACTATCTTTTACAGCCCCTGTATACTGCAGTACCAGTAGTGACCACATCTTTATATAAACCAGTGCAGTAATTTGTACAACTAGTTCCAGCATATCCTCTATCCAGTAAACACCTGTTATTACCGTTCTTCTACAGTTCGTGTATTATTTATACGTGGACCTTACAGTTAGCATGCCAGGGGATCACTGAGATGCCGTCATTTTGATCATCTTCAAGAAGAGTTACAAGTCCAACTGCGGTAATTACAGCGGATTTTCCCTGCTGTCTACCACAGGGAAAGTCATCACAAGAATCCTCCTCAATCACCTTCTCCCAGTAGCTGAAGAGCTCCTCCCAGAGACGCAATGCGGATTCTGCCCAGTATTGGGCACAAGGGACATGATCTTCACCGCACGTCAATCGCAAGTGAAATGTAGCGAATAGCACCAATCTCTGTACATGGCCTTCTTTGATCTCACAAATGCCTTTGACTCTGTCTACAGTGAGGGATTATGGAGTGCCCTCCTCAAATTCGGCTGCTCGCAAAAATTTGTCATTATCCTCCGCCTGCTTCACGACGACATGCAAGACGTGATCCTGACCAACAGTTCCAAAACAGACCCAATTCACGTAGTGGCCAGTGTCAAGCAAGGCTTTGTCATCGTACCAACGCTCTTCTCGATCTTCCTTGCTGCAATGCTCCATCTCACCCTCAGTAAGCTCTCCTTGGAGTGGAGCCAATTTACAGAACAAACGGGAAACTGTTCAACCTCCGTCTCCTCCAGTCCAGATCCAATGTCGGCCAACCCTCTGTCATCGAATTACAGTGTGCAGACGACGCCTGCATCTGCGCACACTCTGAGGTCAAAGTCCAAACCATTATCAACACCTTTACCGAAGCATATGACAGAATGGGCCATACACTAATCAACAGTAAGACAACATTCCTCCTCCACCCTGACCCACCACGCAGTACTGACCCAAGATTATCAAAATCCATGACAAGGCCTTGGACAACGTGGACCTCTTTCCATACCTCGGGAGCCTACTGTCAACAAGGGCAGACGTCGATGGCGAAGTCCAACACCGACTTCAGTGTACCAGTGCAGCCTTCGGTCGCCCGAGGAAGAGAGTGTTTGAAGACCAGGACCTCAAACCCGGCACCAAGCTCATGGTCTACAGAGGAGTAGTGATACCCGCCCTCCTGTATGCATCTGAGACATGGATCATGTACAGCAGATGCCTCAATACACCAGAGGTGTAACACCAATGCTGCCTCTGCATGATCCTGCAAATCCGTTGGCAGGATAGGTGCACCAATATCAGTGTTCTTGCACAGGCCAACATCCCCAGCATCGAAGCTTTGACCACGCTCAATCAGCTCCGATGGACGGGTCACATTGTCCGCATGCCCCTTACAAGACTTCCAAATCAAGCACTCTACTCGGAGCTCCAACACGGCAAGAGAGCCCCAGGTGTGCAGTGGAAACGCTTCAAGGACATCCCCAAAGCCTCCTTGAAATAATGCAACATCCCCATCAACACCTGGGAATCCCTGGCCCAAGACCGCACTAAGCATAGTAGAAGCATCCGGGAAGCAACCAAACACCTCGAGTCTCTTCATCAGGAGCAAGCGGAAGCGAAACACAAACAGCACAAAGAGCGCACGTCAACCCAAGCACCCAACCCGCCCCTTCAACCACCATCTGCCCCACATGTGACAGAGTCTGTAGGTGCCTCATTGGCCACATCAGTCACCTGAGAACACATTAATGTGGAAGCAAGTCATCCTCAGTTCCGAGGGACTGTCTAAGAATAAGAGAAGCTGCCAAGTGTCTTTTGTTGTATCCATGTGTTAATCGAGACACTGAAGACAGGAGTTGGTTTCACAGGTGTTTACTGAACCAAATCTGGAGGGGAACTAACTGATACAACACAATATACAGGCTTATATAGCCCGAGTGGCCATTACCGGCATTACAGTACACAGGGGCTCTTAAAGGCACATACACTACAATTCCTCCCCTTTTAGCCAACCAGTACATAATATTTTAAGTAATCATTAATTACATGTTACAAGAAAAATAATCTACATATTGCTGCAGTTAATTAATTATAAGTCAGTCTCTCTGGAGGCTTCCTGACACGGTCCGGATAACGCCTCGGTGGTGTAGTAGTTTCTGGTGGTGTAGTAGGTTAATTTGGCAAGGCTGATTCGGCTTGAATGCCAGTGTCGGGTTCATCGGGTTCCAGTATCACCGGATCGGAGGTAGATATGGGTATCTCTACTTCATCATTAGGCGTATAGAGTTGTGATGTAGGTTGTCCCTTTTCGGATGACTCTATGATTTGGTCAGCCTGGCGCTGTGGCATTGCTACATTGGGGAAACACTGTGGGTATGTAGATAAACCTGTATAATCCCCTTTTAACTGCTGTATTCCGCTCCCCCCGCAAGGCAGTTGCAAGCTGAGAGGAATAAGGCATGTTCAGACTTGCCTGCTGCTGAGAGAAGGAAAACCAATCAGGTTCCAGCAGGTGACCAATCTGTGAGTCATCACAGGTTCGCGGGCTTTACGAATTCAGCACTGTATTGTGAGAGTTGGAGTAAAGACCTATTTCTTGTAGCTCGCTGTGTTGCCTATTTCTTTACGCGGGAGACTGTCGTCTCCCACAGCGCCTTATTATGCTTTCTCCGATGTCCACGGTATACATCAGCGGTCCTAGTCGTGTGCAGATAGTTCCAGGCTGCCATTTCTCGGTACGGTAGTCCCGGGCCAAAACTTGTTGACCTATCTGGAAGGTTCTAGTTGGCCTTTCATTCATGCCATGAAATTGCCAGTTCTCCACGTCCCTTCTGATGTTTGGCTTGATCAAATCCAGCCGGCATCTTAGGCTTCTATTGAAGAATATCATGGCGGGAGTTTGGTTTGTAACCATATGTGTTGCATTCCTGTATGCAAATAAGAAGTTATCCACCTTGTGCTGAAGTTTTATGTCTTCATTACCCATGGCCTTTATGGCCTTCTTGAAGGTCTGGACAAACCTTTCAGCCAATCCATTGGTGGCGGGATGGTATGGGGCGGACGTGTAGTGCTTAACCCCATTGTTTTTTTTAAGGACTTCCTGAATTCTTCGGACACAAATTGCGGTCCATTATCAGAACAGATCTGTTCAGGCAGCCCATTCCTGGCAAATATGGTCCTTAATTCTGTGATGGTTTTTTCCATGGTGGTGGAGGACATCTTTATTACCTCCGGCCACTTGGAGTGTGCATCAACCGCGATTAAGTACATTGAGTCCGTAAATGGACCAGCAAAGTCGATGTGTACCCTTTGCCAGGGAGATGAGAGCCACTCCCATGGATGTAGAGGGGCTTGTGGTGGAGCGTTTTGGACCTTCTGGCATCCTAGGCAGCTCTTGCTCATTTCTTCGATGTCTCCATCGATACCTGGCCACCATACAAACGCCCTAGCTAGGTTCTTCATTTGCACTCCACCCAGATGCCCCTCGTGAAGCTCCTTTAGAACTTTATCCTGGAGTTTGGGTGGAATCACCACTCTGGATCCACACATCAAGGTTCCTCGGCACACTGACAACTGTTCTCTTCTTTGCGAGAATGCTGGCAACAGTAGTTCGCCATGTGCTGGCCACCCCTTCACTGCTAAATCGTAGACTCGTGAGAGTCGGGTCATTTCTAGTTTCCCTTTCAATGGCAGAATTTGTTACTGGTAGACATTCGACTATGGTAGAGTGGAAAATCTCCACTGGGTCTACGGTAGGTGCTTCTTCTACCATTGGCAACGGTAGGCACGATAAACCATCAGCATTCCCATGCTGTTTTGATCCTTTGTATTCTATGTTATATTGGTGTGCCCCTAGAAAAAGGGATCACCTCTGTAGCCTTTGCGCTGTCATAATGGGAACACACTTTTTAGGGTTGAATATGGAGATGAGGGGTTGATGGTCAGTCAACAAGGTAAATTTTTGTCCGTGCAGGTAATGGTTGAATTTCTTCACTCCCCATACCAGGCTGAGTGCTTCCCTGTCGATTCAGGCATAGTTACGCTCAGCTGAGTTCAATGAGCGTGACGCAAAAGATATCGGCCATTCCGAGCCATCAGGGAATTTATGCGATAATACTGCTCCTATGCCGTAAGGGGATGCATCACACGCCAGTCTGATTGGCAGTGATGGGTTGTAATGAGCCAAAACTTCTTTGGACATGATTAAGTCTTTGCATTTATGGAAGGCACGTTTACAGTCTTCGCTCCATTTCCAAATTACTCCTGTTTGTAGCAGTTCATTAAGAGGGTGCAGAAGAGTTGATAAGTTCAGTAAAAATTTATGATAGTAATTTCTTAATCCCAGGAACAACCTTAATTGTGAAACATTTTCAGGTGCTGGGGCTTTCATGACCGCTTCAATTTTTTCAGGCGACTTATGCAACCCTTCCTTATTAATTATGTGGCCACAATATGATATTTGATTCTGGAAAAATTCGCACTTGTGGCGATTTGCTCATAGGTCCCGTTCTCTCAGCCTAGTGAGCACCTGCTCCAAATTGGCAAGTTGCTCGTTGTCATTTTCTCCTGTTACAAGGATGTCGTCTCGGTAGCATTGAGTCCCCGGAGTCCCTTGGAGGACTTGCTCCATAGCTCTTTGCCAGATAGCTGGAGCGGATGCTACTCCGAAAACCAGTCGATTGTACTGGTACAGACCTTTGTGTGTATTTATCGTGAGATACTTTTTAAGAGGCCTCTTCAACCTCCATCTGTAGATATGCCTGTGCCAAGTCAATTTTGGTGAAACGTTTCCCTCCGGATAGTGAGATGAAAATATCTTCTATCCTCAGAAGAGGATACTGTACCATGTGAAGGACCGGGTTTACAGTCACCTTGAAGTCTCCACAGATGCGAATTTTTCTCTGTTCTTCAGATTTATCATTATTCAACGCTTTCTTCCTGACTGGGATGATGGGTGTTGCCCACTTGCTCCAATCTATTTTGGATAATGCGCCTACCTTTTCCAAATTCTCCAGCTCTGCCTCGACTGCTGGACGAATTGCGTATGGCACCGGTCTTGCCTTAAAAAACTTGGGAATTGCCGCATCTTCCACTTTTATTGAGGCGGTGATGCCTTTGAAGGTTCCTAGTTTCTCTTGAAACACTTCTTTGGCTTTGGCCAAGATGTGTTTTAATCATTCAGGTATGACGTCATCGGTTTTTTTCTTACTGTTCACCGTCAGTGCCTGAATGGAGTGCCAGTCTAAACGTATTTTCCTGATCCATTCACGTCCCAACAGCGGTGGACCACCATCTTGTAGAACGTATAAATACAACTTTTGTATTTCCTTGCCATTGTATACAACAGGCACCCTTATTTTTCCTTTGGGGTATACTTTCTGCCCTGTATATGTTTTCAAGATAATGGATGTGTCTTTTAAAGGTATATGCGGAAATAGCCGCTCGTAATCCCGTCGATTTATGACGGTCAGAGCTGATCCTGTATCTAGCTCCATTTTAACTGGGGACCCTGCTATCGTGAGGGTAACCCAAATGGTCGGGTAACCTTCTTTGGCAATTACATTATGTAATTTGAGACAGCTTTGTCTCTTGTTTTCGGAGTCGCTATCGCTCTTCTGGTCTTCGGAGCTACTGTCCATCATCATTTGTACCTTTCTGTACTTTTCTTTATTGATTTTTTTTTTCCTGTCCGTGGATTTTTTTTTTCCAGATTGGCATACCCGTGCAATGTGTCCAATCTTTCCGCATTGCCTGCATGCTTTGTCCTTGAACCAGCAGTCCCGCTGGTCATGGGTGGATCTGCCACAGCGATAACATCTCTCGAAACCCTGTGTCATTTCATGGGTGCCGAAGTCCTGTGGCTTTTGCTGTATCTCTGCAGCTCCTCTTGCTGCTGCTTCGTATGATACAGCCACACTGAAAGCCTTGTCCAGTGTTAAATCTTTTTCAGAAAGCAGCCTTTTCTGTGTTCCTTCACTTAGGAGACCGCAGACGAATTTGTCTCGAATATAATCTGCTAGTCCTGCCCCGAAGTGGCAGTGCTTTGATAGCTTCCTTAATTCGGTGAGGTAATCAGCATTACTTTCATTCTTGTGTTGATTCCTCTTGAAGAATTTGAATTGTTCCACTATCAGCAGCAGTGTTGGGTTTAAGTGCTCCTGTAGGGTATCAACAATTTCTTTAAAATTCTTGTCCTTTGGTTTGGCTGGAGTGATTAAGTTTCGTAACAGCCCGTATGTCTTTGCGCCCATTAGATTTAGCAGTACTGACGCTTTTTTTCATTTTCTATTCCATTTGCGGTGCAATATACCTCCACTCTTTCCACATGTGGTCCAATCCTCTATCTCGTTATCAAAAGCATCAATATTGCCAGACTTAGGCATCCTAGAAAAAAATGGCACTTCCCGCGCTTCCCCGCCGCTGCTGCCGATGACAACGCTGTTTCCTGCGGGTTTCCCTTTTTATTTAATTATTTACAGGTGGAGACTCATTCCCGCCGGACTCTCTCTGCTAGGTCTGAACGCCGACCTGCTTGAAGCGCCGGCCATCTCCCGAGTGCTCCCTCCCCGTCTGTTACTGCTTGCCTCCGCCTTCGCTGCTTGGCCTAGCTGCAGAGCCAGCCGCTGGAGCCCCAGCCCGATGCCCAGGAAGGATTATTGCAGTACCTGCCACCAGCTTGGCTAGCTGGTGAAACCACAGCTTCTTCTTTTTTTCTTGATTTTCTTCGACTTTGGACGCCAGAGGAATCGATGTCCTTGAGGTGCTGCCGAATTGCAGGTAAGTCCATTTCCAATTCGTCGCCACTGTTGTATCCGTGTGTTAATAGAGACACTGAAGACAGGAGTTGGTTTCACAGGTATTTACTGAACCAAGTCTGGAGGGGAACTAACTGATACAACACAATATACAGGCTTATATAGCCCGAGTGGCCATTACCGGCATTACAGTACACAGGGGGCTCTTAAAGGCACATACACATCTTTCAACAGATATGGAAATTAAGATTTTTGAAGTTCTGTGGGAACAGAATATTGACCATGAAATCAGAGCAATAGCAAATTGGTGGGGTGGTAAATAGCGAGGAGGGTATCCTCAGTCTGCAGGACGATATAGATGGGTTGGTCAGATGGGCAGAACAGTGGCAAATGGAATTAAACCCTGAAAAGTGTGAGGTGATGCATTTTGGAGGGACTAACAAGGCAAGGCAATACACAATGAATGTTAAGACCCTAGGAAAGACAGAGGATCAGGGGGACCTTGGTGTGCATGTACATAGATCCCTGAAGGCAGCAGAGCAGGTGGATAAGTTTGTTAAAAAGGCATATGGGATACTTGCCTTCATTAGCCGACGCATAGACTATAAGAGCAGGGAGGTTATGATGGAGCTGTACAAAATGCTGGCTAGGCCGCAGCTGGAATATTGTGTGCAGTTCTGGTCGCCACACTATAGGAAGGATGTGATTGCTTTGGAGAGGGTGCAGAGGTGATTCACCAGGATGTTACCTGGGCTGGAGCGCTTCAGCTATGAAGAAAGACTGGACAGGCTGGGGTTGTTTTCCTTGGAGCAGAGAAGGCTGAGGGGGGACAGGATTGAGGTGTACAAAATTATGAGGGGCGTAGATAGGGTAGATAGAAAGGAACTTTTTCCCTTAATAGAGGGGTCAATAACAAGGGGGCATAGATTCAAGGTAAGGGGCAGTGGCCTAGAAATTCATTAAGGCGCTGCCAGCTTTGCGCCCAGTTAACGCCTAAAGAGTGAGTTTGCGCCAAAAATGAGTTTGCGCAGATATTCAGCGCAGCGGTATTGGCGGCGGTAGCCGTTAGCGCTGCACCGGCACCGATGACGTCATCAGTGTGCGCAGTGCCCCGGTACCGCACCGAAACCGGCCCGAACCCCATACTTAGTTGCGGCCGCCTCCTCCGAAGCGGCCGCAAACAGCGACCAGAAAACGGGGCCGTGCTGAATCCTTAGTGGGGCACTTTAAAGGGGAAGGTGCGGCCGGCCGCTTTTTCGGTGGCCGCCTGCCCGCACCTCATTCCCCGGCCTCCTCCACCCCCACCCCACGGCATTGCCGGCTGGCTTGCGGGAGCCCGGCACTTCTCCGTTGTGCCGGGCTCTTTTGCCGGCACTCGCGATCGGGGCTCCGGCTGTTGCAGGCACCTCCCCCTTAAGAGGAGGAGGAGGCCTGCAGTACCGCAGCCTGCCGCTCCGCAGCGGCTGCCGCAGCGGCGCCAAGAGCACTGATATTCAGTGTCAGCGCCCCAAGCGGAGGTGGGCACACCCTGGTATAGCGCCCGCTTCCGAATTGG
Organism: Somniosus microcephalus; assembly: GCF_052327205.1. Lineage (NCBI taxonomy): Eukaryota > Metazoa > Chordata > Chondrichthyes > Squaliformes > Somniosidae > Somniosus > Somniosus microcephalus. Next base: position 1,738,323 of record NW_028225184.1, read on the forward strand.
GGCGCTAACAATGAATATCTGACGATCGCTATAGGCTTCCCTACCAGCGCTAACTTCTGGGCGCTAGCCAGCTGGCGGGGCCATAGTGAATTTCTAGGCCAGTAGGTTTAGAGGGAATTTGAGGAAGAACCTTTTCACCCAGAGGGTGGTTGGAATCTGGAACTCACTGCCTGAAATGGTGGTAGAGACAGGAACCCTCACAACATTCAAAAAGCATTTGGATGGGCACTTGAAATGCCATAGCATACAAGGTTATGGACCAAATGCTGGAAAATGGGATTAGATTAGACAGGGCCTGATGGCCGACGTGGATGCGATGGGCCGAATGGCCTCTTTCTGTGCTGTATAACCTATGACTCTATGAATCTATCCCTTGAAGCACTTACTAGTCAGAAATATATCAACTTCTGTTTTGAATATACCCAATGATTTAACCTCCACAGAATTCTGGGGTAGAGTATTCCAAAGTTTCATCACCATCTGTGTGAAGAAATGTTTTCTCATCCCAGTCTTATCTTGAGGCTGTGGCCCCTGGTTCTAGACTCCCCAGCTAAGTTAAACATTCTCCCAGTATCCATACTATCAAGCCCGGTAATAGTTTTGTATGCTTCAATGAGAACCCTCTCATTCTTAATAATTCAAGAGAATACAGGCTTAGTTTACACAATCTCTTCTCATACGACAGTCCCGCCATTCCAGGATTCAATCTCCTGAACCTTCGTTGCCCTCCCTGAATGGCACATATATATTTCGTTAGGTAAGGAGACCAAAGTCTTACAAGGTACTCCAGGTGTGGTCACACCAAGGCCCTATATAATTGGAGTAAGACTTCTGTATTCCTGTACTCAAACCCTCATTTAATGAAGGCCAACATAAAATCTGCCTTCCTAATGGCTTGCTGCACATGCACATTCACTTCATTGATTCATGTACAGGGACACCCAGGTCCTTTTGAGCATCTGCATTCCCCAATCTTTCACCATTTAGGAAATAAGCTGCCTTACTTTTTTTTCTATCAAAGTGGATAAATTCACATTTTTCTACGTTATAATCCATGTGCCATGTTCTCGCCCAATCACTGAGCCTGTCGAGATCCCCTTAAAGAATCTATGTCCTCTTCACAACTCGGAATTGTACCTGCCCTGGGAGCGCTCGATGCAGACACTTGGTATAAACTGTGGGTGCACTGTCAGGGTAATGTACGGGGAGCTCTGTAGTATACCTGTCCTGGGAGTGCCCGATGCTGACACTGGGTAAGAAGTGGGGTTACTCTGTCAGGGTAATATAGAGGGAAGCATAGAAAAATAGATGATAGGTGCAGGAGTAGGCCATTCGGCCCCTCAAGCCTGTTCCTCCATTCAATGAGATCATGGCTGATCATCCCAGTTCAGTACCCTGTCCCTGCCTTCTCCCCATATCCCTTGATCACTTTAGCCCTAAGAAATATATCTAACTCCTTCTTGAATATATTTAATGAATTGGCCTCAACTGCCTTCTGTTGTAAAGAATTCCACAGGTTCACCACTCTCTGGGTGAAGTAATTCCTCCTCATATCTGTCCTAAATGGTTAACCCTTATCCTTAGTGTGTGACCCTTGGTTCTGGACTCCCCGGCCATCGGGAACATCCTTCCTGCATCTAGTATGTCCAGTGATGTCAGAATTTTATATGTTTCGATGACATCCCCTCTCATTCTCCTAAACTCCAGCGAGTATAAGCCCAATCGACCCAATCGCTCCCCATACGTCATTCCTGCCATCCCAGATATCAGTCTGGTGAATCTTCGCTGCACTCCCTCCATGGCAAGAACATCCTTCCTCAGATAAGGCGACCAAAACTGCACACAATACTCAAGGTGTGGTCTCACCAAGGCACTGTACAACTGCAGCAAGACATCCTTGTTCCTTGATTCTTGATAGATGGATAAGTGCCCCGTGAAGAGCAAGTGCTTGATGCTTCGGGAGGTGGAAAAAGGGATCATCCGGAGCATTGTTCCCAGGTCATGATGAACAAATTGCGGTACCTCATTCATTGTGGCACTAATGGAGGCTACCAGATATACTACACCAAATAGATAGCAATAAAGAGCTCTACTGATCTAAGGAATCTTTGCTTTTATAAATATATAAATTTATATATAGCAGCATAGAGTACAAAAGCAAGAAAGTTATTCTGAAAATCTATAAAATACTGGGTGGACCCCAAATAGAATATTGTGTCCAATTCTTGGCCGCACACGTTAGGAACGATGTCAAGGAGGTTTCCCAGAATGTACCAGGGATGAAAGACTTCAGCTAAATGGAGAAACTGGGGTTGTTCACCTTAGAGCACAAAAGTTTAAGAGGAGATTTGGTGGAGCTGTTATAAATCATGAAATGTTTTGATAGAGTAAGTAAGGAGAAACTGTTACCAGTGCAGAAGAGTCGGTAACCAGAGAACACAGATTGAAGGTGATTAGCAAAAGAACCAGAGGTGAGAAGAGGAGATTTGTTTTCCGCAGGAAGAATGTAAGGTGCGAATTCGGTGCAGAGGGGGAAGGAGGTGCTCAGTAATTTAAACCAAGGAGCAACAGTAAATTGGTAAATCATCAGAATATTTAGTTAGATTTAAGAGGATAACTTAAAATTAACTAAATAGAGGATACCAACATTAAAAGCGCTCTGAATTGCATTAAATATAAATCTGGTACATATAAATGATTAAACAATATGTAGGAATACGGATATACACAATTAAAAACTTATTTATATCCCATAAGCAGATTGACTTTGAAGTAAAATGATGGGACAGCTGTGACCCGTTGCCTGAAATTCCTGTGCCATGTGGGAACGCCAGGACGCTTCCTCTGTCCTGGATAACCACGGGTGCAGGAAGTGCCTCCAGAGCTCGAGTTGGAGCTCAGGGTTTTTGAGCTTGAGCAGTGCCTGGAGTCACTGCAGGGCAGACAGGAGGCTGAGAATTCTTGGAAAAGAAGTTCTAGGAGCTGGTCACCCCGCAGCAATAGAGCGTTCAGGAGGATAGTAAATGGGTGGCCATCTGACAGGGTAGGACGAGCCAGACACCCTGGCACTCTCAAACAGGTTTCCAGTTCTGAGTACCAGTGAGGGTGACGGCACCTCGGGGGAATGCAGTCTAGAGCACATCCACAGCACAGTGAGTCACAAGACTGCACAGGGGGCAAAGCAAATTGCAGAAATGCAGTGGTCATTGGGGAGTCGATAATCAGTGGAACAAACAGTTGTTTCTGCAACTGCTGACTTGAGCCCTGCATGGTGTGTTTCCTTCCTGCTGCCAGGGTAAAGAAAGTCATTCAACAGCTGCCGAATACATTCAGAGGGGAAGGCAACATCCAGAATTGTTGGTCCATGTTGGGATCAATGAATGTAAGAAGTCACACAACACCAGGTTATAGTCCAACAGCTTTATTTGAAATCAAAAGCTTTCGGAGCGCTGCTCCTTCTTCAGGTGAAGTGGAGAAATACATAAAGACACAGCTTATATAGTCAGAGAATCATGTCAGATGTTTACAGGTAACCTTTCCAACTGCCATTTATCACACCTCGGCAGAGAGATAATCACAGCAGTCAAAGGTGTGAATGGTGTCCAAACAGGTCAGTCAGGGAAACACTACATCAAAGAACAATGAGGTGGGGTCACAAGGGGTCAAATATTGCAGATGCTGGGGTCTGTATGAAAAACAAAAAAACAGACAAAAAACATTTTTTTTTTTTTTTTGGCTGGAAATCACAGCAGGTCCGGCCGCATCTGTGTAGAGAGAACAAACCAATGTCGACTCGAGTCTGGATGACCCTGCATCAGGTGGGGTTACATGTAGCGTGACATGAACCCAAGATCTCGGTTGAGGCTGTCCTCATGGGTGCGGAACTTGGCTATCAGTTTCTGCTCGACGATTTTGCGTTGTCGTGTGTCTCAAAGGCCACCTTGGAGAATGCTTACCAGAAGATCGGAGGCTGAATGTCCTTGACTGCTGAAGTGTTCCCCGACTGGGAGGGAACACTCCTGCCTGGTGATTGTTGCGCGGTGTCCGTTCATCCGTTGTCGCAGTGTCTGCATGGTCTCGCCGATGTACCATGCGCCGGGGCATCCTTTCCTGCAACGTATGAGGTAGACAACATTGGCCGAGTCACATGAGTATGTACCATGTACCTGGTGGGTGGTGTCCTCACGTGTGATGATGGTATCTGTGTTGATGATCTGGCATGTCTTGCAGAGGTTGCTGTGGCAGGGTTGTGTGGTGTCGTGGTCGCTGTTCTCCTGAAAGCTGGGTAATTTGCTGCGAACGATGGTCTGTTTGAGGTTAGGCGGCTGTTTGAAAGCGAGTAGTGGAGGCGTGGGGATTGGCTTAGCAAGGTGTTCGTCGTCATTGATGACATGTTGAAGGCTGCGAAGAACATGGCGTAGTTTCTCCACTCCAGGGAAGTACTGGACGACGAAGGGTACTCTGTTGGTTGTGTCCCGTGTTTGTCTTCTGAGGAGGTCTATGCGATTTTTCGCTGTGGCCCATCGGTACTGTCGATCGATGAGTCGAGCATCATATCCCGTTCTTACAAGGGCGTCTTTCAGTGTCTGTAGGTGTCCATCGCGTTCCTCCTCGTCTGAGCAGATCATGTGTATTCGCAGGGCTTGTCCATAGGGGATGGCTTCTTTAACGTGGCTAGGGTGGAAGCTGGAGAAGTGAAGCATCGTGAGGTTGTCCGTGGGCTTGCGGTAGAGTGAAGTGCTGAGGTGTCCGTCTTTGATGGAGATTCGTGTGTCCCGGAATGAGACTGATTCTGAGGAGTAGTCCATGGTGAGTTTGATGGTGGGATGGAACTTGTTGATGTTGTCATGTAGTCTTTTCAGTGATTCTTCGCCGTGGGTCCATAGGAAGAAAATGTCATCGATGTATCTGGTACATCGACGACATTTTCTTCCTATGGACCCACGGCGAAGAATCGAGACATTCAGCCTCCGATCTTCGGGTAAGCATTCTCCAAGGTGGCCTTCGAGACACACGACAACGCAAAATCGTCGAGCAGAAACTGATAGCCAAGTTCCGCACCCATGAGGACGGCCTCAACCGAGATCTTGGGTTCATGTCACGCTACATGTAACCCCACCTGATGCAGGGTCATCCAGACTCGAGTCGACATTGGTTTGTTCTCTCTACACAGATGCGGCCGGACCTGCTGTGATTTCCAGCCAAAAAAAAAAAAAAAAATGTTTTTTGTCTGTTTTTTTGTTTTTCATACAGACCCCAGCATCTGCAATATTTGACCCCTTGTGACCCCACCTCATTGTTCTTTGATGTAATGTTTCCCTGACTGACCTGTTTGGACACCATTCACACCTTTGACTGCTGTGATTATCTCTCTGCCGAGGTGTGATAAATGGCAGTTGGAAAGGTTACCTGTAAACATCTGACATGATTCTCTGACTATATAAGCTGTGTCTTTATGCATTTCTCCACTTCACCTGAAGAAGGAGCAGCGCTCCGAAAGCTTGTGATTTCAAATAAAGCTGTTGGGCTATAACCTGGTGTTGTGTGACTTCTTACATTTGTCCACCCCAGTCCAACTCCGGCATCTCCACACCGGGGATCAATGAAGTAAGTAGAACAATGGTTGAGGTCCTTGAGGAGCTGAGGATGAAGTTAAGTAGCAGGACCTCAAAATAATTATCTCTGCCTTACACTGAGTACCATGTGCTGGTGAGTATAGGAGCAGTAAGATCAGAGATGTTAATATATGGCTAGAGAAATGGTGCAGGAAGGGGGGCTTCAGATTCCTGGGATAGTGGGACTGTCGTATTTTGTTTTATTTATTTTTTTCTTCATTGAAGGGATGTGGGCGTCGCTGGCTAGGCCTGCTTTTAGTGCCCATCCCTAATTGCCCTTGAGAAGATGGTGGCGAGCCACCTTCTTGAACCACTGCAGTCTATATGGTGTAGGTACACCCACAATGCTGTTAGGAAGGGAGTTCCAGGATTTTGGCCCAGCGACATTGAAGAAACAGCGATACAGGTCCAAGTCAGGATGGTGTGTGGCTTGGAGGGGAACTTGTAGGTGGTGATGTTCCCATGCGTCTGCTGCCCTTGTCCTTCTAAGTGGTAGAGGTCACGGGTTTGGAAGGTGCTGTTGAAGGAGCTTTGGTGAGTTGCTGCAGTGCATCTTGCAGATGGTACATACTGCAGCCACAGTTTACCAGTGGTGGAGGGAGTGAATATTAAAGGTGGTGGATGGAGTGCCAATCAAGCGGGCTGCTTTATCCTGAATGGTGTCGAGCTTCTTGAGTGTTGTTGGAGGTGCACTCATCCAGGCAAGTGGAGAGTATTCCATCACACTCCTGACTTGTGCCTTGTAGATGGTGGAAAGGCTTTGGGGAGTCAGGAGGTGAGACACTCGCCGCAGAATTCCCAGCCTCTGGCCTGCTCTGGCAGGTCCATTTCAGTTTCTGATCAATGTTAACCCCCAGGATGTTGATAGTGGGGGATTCAACGATGCTAATGCAATTGCATGTCAAGAGGAGATGGTTAGCGTCTCGCTTGTTGGAGATGGTCATTGCCTGGCACTTGTGTGGTGTGAATGTTACTTGCCACTTGTCAGTCCAAGTCTGAATGTTTTCCAGGTTTTGCTGCATATGGACAAGGACTGCGTCAGTATCTGACGATCTTGAATGGTGCTGAACAGTGTGCAATCATCAGCGAACATCCCCACTTCTGACCTTATGATGGAGGGAAGGTCATTGATGAAACAGCTGAAGATGGTTGGGCCTAGGACACTGCCCTGAGGAACTCCTGCAGTGATGTCATGTGATTGAGATGAATGACCTCCAACAACCACAGCCAACTTCCTTTGTGCTAGGTATGATTCCAACCAATGGGAAGAGATTAAGTAAATTATGCCTGCATTCTCTTGAATTCAGAAAAATGAGAGGGGATCTCATTGAAGCATACAAAATTAGTAGAGGCTTCATAATGTGGATGCTGGGAGAATATTCCCTTGGCTGGGGAGTCGAGAACCAGGGGCCACTGCCTCAGGATAAAGGGCAGGCCATTCATGTCTGAGATGAGAAGACATTTCTTCACACATAGAGTGGTGTATCTTTGGAATCCCCTACCCAACAGGGCTGCGGAGGTTTAGTCATTGGGTATATTCAAAACAGAAGTCGATATATTTCTCTCTAGTAAGAGCATCAAGGGATATGATGATAGGGCCGGTGAATGGAGTTGAGGCAGAAGACCAGCCTTGATCTCGTTGAATGGTGGAGCAGGCTCGAAGGGGCGCATGACCTACTCCTGCACTTATTTCTTATGTTCTTATGTTCTAAATACAGAGCTCCCTCTAAATTAACCTGACAGTGTACGTCCACTTTATAGCCAGTGTCAGCATTGAAATCTCCCAGGTGAGGTACAATGCATAGCTCCCTCTACATTACCCTGACAGTGTAACCCCACATTATACCCAATGTTGGCATGGAGCACTGCAAGTGAAGGTACAAAACAGAGCTCCCTCTACATTACCCTGACAGTGTAACTCCACTTTATACGCAGTGTCAGCATTGAGCACTCCCAGGGCAGGTACAATACAGAGTCGTAGAGTCAAAGAGTTATACAGCACAGAAAGTGGCTCTCCAGCCCATTGTGTCTGCACCAGCCATCAAGCCCTGTCTAGCCGAATCCCATTTTCCAGCATTTGGTCCATAGCCTTGTATGCTATGGCATTTCAAGTGCTCAGCAAAATGCTACTTGAATGTTGTGAGGGCTCCTGCTTCTTCCACACTATCAGGCAATGAGTTCCAGATTCCAGTCACCCTCTGGGTGAAAAAGTTTTTTCTCAAATCCCCTCTAAGCCTCCTGCCCCTTATCTTGAACCTATGTCCCCTGGTTATTGACCCCTCTACTAAGGGGAAATGTTTCTTTATATCTACCCTATCTATGCCCCTCATAATTTTGTATACCGCAATCAGGTCCCCCCTCAGCCTTCTCTGCTCTAAGGAAAACAACCCCAGCCTGTCCTGTCTCTCTTCGTAGCAGAACCGCTCCAGCCCAGGTAATATCCTGGTGAATCACCTCTGCACCCTCTCCAATGCAATCACAACTTTTCTATAGTGTGGCGACCAGAACTGCACACAGTATTCCAGCTGTGGCCGAACTACCATTTTCTATAACTCCATCATAACCTCCCTGCTCTTATATTCTAGGCCTGGCTAATGAAGGCAAGTATCCCATATGCCTCTTTAACCACCTTATCTACCTCTCCTGCTGCCTTCAGGGATGTATGTACATGCACACCAAAGTCCCTCTGATCCTCTGTCCTTCCTAGGGTTATACAAATTCATTGTGTATTCCTTGCCTTGATGGTCCTCCCAAAATGCATCGCCTCACACTTTTCAGGGTTACAGTCCATTTGCCACTGCTCTGACCATCTGACCATCCCATCTATATCGTCCTGTAGAGCTACCTCTATATAAACCTGACAGTGTACCTGCACAGTATACCCAGTGTCAGCATCGAGCACTCACAGGGCAGGTACATTAGAGTGTTCCCTCCATATTACCCTGTCAGTTTACCCCTACTTTATACCCAGTGTCAGCATCGAGCACTCCAAGGGCAGGTACACAACAGAGCTCCCTTTCCATTACACTGACAGTGTACATCCACTAAATACACTGTTAGCTTCGAGCACTCCCAGGGAAGGTACAATACAGAGCTCCCTCTATATTACCCTGTCAGTTCACCCCTACTTTATACCCAGTGTCAGCATCGAGCACTCCCAGGGCAGGTACAATACAGAGCTCCCTTTCCATTACACTGACAGTGTACGTCCACTTAATACACAGTATTAGCTTCGAGCACTCCCAGGGAAGGTACAATACAGAGCTCCCTCTATGTTACCCTGACTGTGTAACCCCATGTTATAACCAGTGTCAGCATCGAGCACTCCCAGGGCAGGTACAATACAGAGCTCCTTCTACATTACCCTGACAGTTTACCTCCACGTTATAACCAGTGTCAGCATCGAGCACTCCTAGGGCAGGTACAATACAGAGCTCCATCTATGTTACCCTGACAGTTTACCCCCATGTTATAACCAGTGTCAGCATCGAGCACTCTCAGGGCAGGTACAATACAGAGCTCCCTCTACATTACCCTGACAGTTTACCCCCACGTTATAACCAGTGTCAGCATCGAGCACTCCCAGGGCAGGTACAGTACAGAGCTCCCTCTACATTACCCTGACAGTTTACCCCCACGTTATAACCAGTGTCAGCATCGAGCACTCCCAGGGCAGGTACAATACAGAGCTCCCTCTACATTACCCTGACAGTTTACCCCCACGATATAACCAGTGTCAGCATCGAGCACTCCCAGGGCAGGTACAAAATAGAGCTCCCTCTATATTACCCTGACAGTGTACCCCCACGTTATAACCAGTGTCAGCATCGAGCACTCCCAGGGCAGGTACAATACAGAGCTCCCTCTACATTACCTTGACAGTTTACCCCCACGTTATAACCAGTGTCAGCATCGAGCACTCCCAGGGCAGGTACAATACCCAGTTGTGAATGGGATGTGAAGAGATTTCCCTGGAATCTTGGCAGGCTCAGTGAATGGGCGAGAACATGTGTCATGGAATGTAATGTGGATTAATCTGAAGTTACCCACTATGGTAGAAAAAAGAGAAAGACTGAGTATTTCCTAAATGGTGAAAGATTGGGAAATGCAGATGCTCAAATGGAACTGTGACTCCTTGTCAATGAGTACTGAAAGTGAATGAGCAGGTACAGCAAGACATTAGGAAGGCAAATGGTATGCTGACCTTCATTACAAGAGGATTTGTGTACAGGAATAAAGAAGTCCTACACAAATTATATAGGGCCTTGATGAGACCACACCTGGAGTACTTTGTACAATTTTGGTCTCCTTACCTAAGGAAGGATATACTTGCCATAGAGTGAGTGCAACGAAGGTTCACGAGATTGATTGAGGACACAGATGAGAAGAAATCTCTTCACAGGGTGATGAATCTTTGGAATGATCTACCCCATAGGGCTGTGGAGGCTCAGTCATTGGGTATATTCAAAAGAGAAGTCGATAGATTTCTGACTAGTAAGGGCATCAGGGGATATGGCGATAGAGCTGTTGCATGGAGTTGAGAAAGAAGATCAGTCATGATCAAAATGAATGGCAGAACAGTCTCGAAGGGCCGAATTGACTACTCCTGCTCCAATTTCTTTTGTACTTATGTTCTTAATATAGAGCTCCCTCTACATTACCCTGACAGTGTACCTCCACTTTATAGCGACTGTCAGCATCAAGCACGCCCAGGTCAGGTTCAATACAAAGCTCCTTCTTCATGACCCTGACATTGTGCCCCCACTTTATACCCAGTGTCAGCATCAAGCACTCCCAGGGCAGGTAGAATACAGATCTCCCTTTACATTACCCTGACAGTAAACCCCACTTCATACCCAGTGTCAGCATCGTACACTCCCAGGGCAGGTACTATACAGAGCTCCCTCTACATTACCCTAACAGTGTACCACCACGTTATAACCAGTGACAGCATCTAACAACCCAGGGAGGGTACCATACAGAGCTCACTCTAATATGCCCTGACAGTTTACCCCCACTTTATACCCAGTATCATCATCGAGCACTCCCAGAGCACGTACATTACAGAGCTCCCTCAACATTACCCTGAGAGTGTACCTCCACTGTCACAATCGAGCACTCATAGGGCAGGTCCAATACACAGCTCCATCTACTTTACCCTGACAGTGTACCTCCACTTTATACCCAGTGTCAGCATCGAGCACTCCAAGGGCATATACAACACAGAGCTCCCTCTACATTACCATTAGAGTCTAACCACACTTCATACCCAATGTCAGTATTGTGCACTCCCAGGGCAGGTACAATACCCAGTTGTGAATGAGATGTCAAGAGGCTTCAAAGGGATCTCGGCAGGCTCCATGAGTGGGCGAGAACATGGCACGTGGAATATATAGTGGATATATGTGAAGTTCCCCACTTTGGTAGAAAAAACAGAAAGACAGATTATCACCGAAATTGTGAAAGATTGCGGAATGCAGATGCTGAAAGGGACCTGTGACTCCTTGTACACGAGTCATGCAAAGTGAATGTGCAGGTCCTGCAAACTATTAGGATGGCAAATGGCACGATGGCCTTCATTACAAGAGGATTCGAGTACAGGAGTAACGAAGTCTTACTTCAATTATATAGGGCCTTGGTGAGACCACAACTGGAGTAATTTGTACAATTTTGGTCTCATTTCCTATGGAAGGATATCTAAAAGATTACTGCACAAGATAAAAAAATCACGGGATTGGGGGTAATATACTGGCATGGTGGAAAATTGGCTATCTAAAAGAAAACAGAGAGTTGGGATAAATGGTTCATTCTCGGGTTCGCAATCAGTAACTAGTGGTGTTCCGCAGGGGTCAGTACTGGGACCCCAACTCTTTACAATCTATATTAACGATTAGGAGGAAGGGACAAAGTGCAACATATCCAAGTTTGCCGACGATACAAAGATGGGAGGGAAAGCAGTGAGTGAGGAGGACATAAGAAACCTGCAAAAGGACATAGACAGGCTAATTGAGTGGGCAGAAATTTGGCAGATGGAATATAATTTTGGAAAGTGTGAGGCTATGCACTTCGGCAGAAAAAATCAAAGAGCAAGTTATTATCTAAATGGAGAGAAACTGCAAAGTGCTACAGTACAAAGGGATCTGGGGGTCCTGGTGCATGGTAAACAGAAGGTTAGTATGCAGGTACAGCAGGTGAGCAGGAAGGCCAATGGAATCTTGGCTTTTATTGCAAGGGGGATGGAGTATAAAAGCAAGGAAGTCTTGCTTCAGTTATACAGGGTACTGGTGAGGACACACCTGGAATACTGCGTACAGTTTTGGTTTCCATATTTAAGAAAAGATATACTTGCTCTCAAGGTAGTTCAGAGAAGGTTCACTCGGTTGATTCTGGAGATGAGGGGGTTGACTTATGAGGAAAGGTTGAGTAGGTTGGGCCTCTACTCATTGGAATTCAGAAAAATGAGAGGCGATCTTATCGAAAGATATAAGATTGTGAGGGGCTTGGTCGGGTGGGTGCGGGGAGGATGTTTCCACTGATGGGTGAGACTAGAACTAGGGGGCATAAACTTAGAATAAGGGGCTGCAATTTCAAAACTGAGATGAGGAGAAACTTCTTCACTCAGAGGGTAGTAATTCTATGGAATTTGCTACCTCAGAGAGCTGTGGAAGCTGCGACATTAAATAAATTTAAAACGGAGATAGACAGTTTCCTAGCTGATAAGGGAATTACGGGTTACAGGGAGCGGGCAGGGAAGTGGTCGTGAGTCTAGGTTCGGATCAGCCATGATCCTATTGAATGGCGGAGCAGGCCCGAGGGGCCGTATGGCCTACTCCTTCTCCTACTTCTTATGTTCTTATGATATACTTGCCATAGTGGAAGTGCAACGAAGGTTCACGGGATTGATTCCTGGGACGGCAGGAATGTCGGATTTGAAGAGATTGAGTAAACTAAGCCTGTATTCACTTGAATTCAGTAGACTGAGAGGGGATCTCATTGAAGCATACAAAATTATTACAGGGCTCGAGAGAGTGAATGCTGCGGGAATGTATCCCTTGGCTGGGGAGTCTAGAACCAGTAGCCACGGACTCAGGATAAAGTGTAAACCATTCAGGACTGAGCTGAGAAGACATTTTCTTCACATGATGTGGAGATGCCGGTGTTGGACTGGGGTTGACAAATGTGAGAAGTCACAAAACACTAGGTTATAGTCCAACAGCTTTATTTGAAATCACAAGCTTTCGGAGCACTGCTCCTTCGTCAGGTGAAGTGGAAAGATGCATATAGGCACAGCATATATAGTCAGAGAACACTGCCAGATGATTACAGGTAATCTTTCTAACTGCCCTTTATCACACCTCGGCCGAGAGATAATCACAGCAATCAAAAGTGTGAATGGTGTCCAAACAGGTCAGTAAGTAAAACATTGCATCAAAGAACAATGAGGTGGGGTCACAAGGATTCAAATGTTGCAGATGCTTGGGTCTGTATGAAAAACAAAAAACAAACAAAAAACAATCAAGAAAAAAATATATATATATTTTTGCTGGAAATCACAGCAGATCTGGCCGCATCTGTGTAGAGAGAACAAGCCAGAGAAGTCGATAGATTTCTGACTAGCTAGGGCATCAAGGGATATCGGGATAGGACTGGTGAATGGTGGAGCAGTTTCGAAGGGCCGAAGGGCCTACTCCTGCTCCTATTTCTTATATTCTTATGTTCTTAATACAGGACTCCCTCTACATTACCCTAACAGTGTACCTCCACATTTTGCCTAGTGTCAGCATCGAGCACTCCAAGTGCAGGTACAACAAAGAGCTCCCTCTACGTTACCCTGACAGTGTTCCAGCACTTTATATCCAGTGACAGCATCTAACACTCCCAGGGCAGGTACCATACAGAGCTCCCTCTACATTGCCCTGAAAGTTTACCCCAATATTATACCCAGTTTCATCATCCCAGAGCACGTACAATACAGAGCCCGTTCTACATTACCGTGACAGTGTACCTCCACTGTCAGCATCGAGCACTCCCAGGGCAGGTCCAATATATAGCTCCATCTACGTTACCCTGACAATGTACCTCCACAATATACCCAGTGTCAGAATCGAGCACACCACGGGCAGGTACAATAGAGTGCTGCCTCTACATTACCTTGACATTTTACCTACACATTATACCCATTGCCAGCTCCGAGCACTCCAACAGCATATACAATACCGAGCTCCCTCTACATTACGCTGACAGTGTATCGCACTTTATAATCAGTGTTAGCATTTAACAATCCCAGGGCAGGTACCATACCGAATTCCCTCTCTCTATATTGCCCTGACAGTTTACCTTCACTTTATACCCTGTGTCATCGTCGAGCACTCTCAGATCACGTACAATACAGAGCTCCCTCTACATTACCCTGGCAGTGTACCCCCGACTTTACACCCAGTGACAGTATCGAGCACTCCTGAGGCTGGTACAATATTAAACTCCCTTAACATTATTCTGACAGTGTACCTGCACTTTATACCCAGTGTCAACATCGAACACTCCCAGGGCTGGTGCCATACATTGCTCCCTCTGTATTGACCTTAGAGTGTTCTACTTTATACAGTGTCAGCTTTGAGTACTCTCATTGCGGTTACAACATGGAGGATCCTCTACATTGCCCTGACAGTGTACTTCCACTTTATATCCAGTGTCAGCATCGAAAACTCCCACAGCAGGTACACTCCAGAGCTCCTCGACATTCCCCCGACAGTGTACCCCCACCTTATACTCACTGTCACAATTGAGCACTCCCAGAGCAGGTAAATACAGAGCTCCCTCCACATTACCCTGAGAGTGTACTCCCACTGTCAGCATCGAACACTCCTAGGGCATATCCAATGACTTTATACCCGGCGGAAGTATCGAGCACTCCCAGTTCAGGTACAATACAGAGATCCCTCTACATTACCCTGATGTTGTAACCCCACTCCATACCCAATGTCAGCATGAAGCACTCCCAGTGCAGATACATAAAAACATAAGAATTCGGAGGTTCATTCATACCCTCAAGCCTGCTCCGCCATTCAATACGATCGTGGCTAATCTGCCCTGATCTTGGCCTGAACTCCACTTTCCTGCCTGTTCCCCATAACCCTTGCAACCCCTGTAGCTGAAGGAACTGTCTATCTCCGCCTTGAATATATTCAATGACTCCGCCTCCACAGTTCTGTGGGGTAGAGAATTCCAAAGATTCTTGACCATCTGAGAGAAGAAATTCCTCCTCATCTACATCTTAAATGGGTGACCCCTTATCCTGAAACTATGCCACCAGTACTAAATTCCCCCACGAGGGATAACATCCTCTCAGCATCTACCCTGTCAAGCCCCTTCAGAATCTTATGTTTCACTAAGATCACCTCTCATTTTTCTAAACTCCAATGAGTATAGGCCCAAGCTGCTCAACCATTCCTCATAAGACAACCCTTTCATCTCGGGAATCAACCTAGTGAACCTTCTCTGAACTGCCTCCAATGGAAGTATATCCTTCCTTAAATAAGGAGACCAAAACTGCATACAGTACTCCAGGTGTGGTCTTACCAACGCCTTGCACATTTGTAGCAAACTTCACGACTTTTATACTCCATCCCCCTTGCAATAAGGGCCAACATTCCATTTGCCTTCCTAATTACTTGCTGCATCTGCATGCTAATATTTTGTGCTTCATGTATGAGGACACCCAGATCCCTTTGTACCACAGCATTCTGTAATCTCGCTCCATTTAAATAATATTTTGCTTTTCTATTCTTTCTACCAAAGTGGAAAAACTCACATTTTCGCACATTATACTCCACCTGCCAATGTTTTGGCCACCCAGTTTACCTATCTTTATCCATTTGTATACTCGTTGTGTCCTCCTCACAATTTGCTTCCCCAGCTATCTTTTATGCTCAGCAAATTTAGCTACAGTACACTCGGACCCTTCAGCCAAGTAATTAATATAGATTGTAAATGGTTGAGCCCCCAGCACTGATCCCTGTGGCACCCCACTAGGGACAGATTGCCAACCTGAAAATTACCCATTTATCCCGACTCTGCTTTCTGTTAATTAGCGAATCCTCTATCCAGGCTAATACAATACCCCCAACACCTTGAGCTCTTAGCTTATGCAGTAACCTTTTATGTGGATACTTTTCGAATGCCTTCTGGAAATCCTAATACAAGACATCTACTAGTTCCACTTGATCCACCCTGCTCGTTACATCCTTAAAGAACTCTAATAAATTTGTCAAACACGATTTCCCTTTACTAAAGCCATGTTGACTCTGTTTGATTGTATTGTGATTTTCTAAATGCCCTGCTGCTACTGGCTTCTTAATGGATTCCAGCATTTTCCCAATGACAGATGTTAGGCCGACTGGCCTACAGTTAGCAGCTTTCTCTCTCCCTCCTTTCGTGAATAGGGGCATTACATTTGCGGGTTTCCAATCCGCTGGGACCTTTCTACAATTTAGGCAATTTGGGATGATTACAAACAATGCATGCATTATCTCTACTGCCACTCCTTTTAAGAGCCTAGGATGCAGGCCATCTAGTGCAGGGGACCTGTCAGCCTTTCATGCCATTAGTTTTCCTAGTACTTTTTCTCTAGCGATAGTGATTGTTTTAATTTCCTCGCTCCCTTTTTCCCCTTGATTATCTATTATTATTGGGATGCTTTCAGCGTCTTCTACTGAGAAGACAGATACAAAATTTGTTTTCAAAGTCTCCGTCATTTCCTTGTTGCCCATTATTAATTCCACATTCTCGTCCCCTAAGGAACCAACATTTACTTTAGCTACTCTCTTCCGTTTTAAATACTTGTAGCAGACCTTACTGTCTATTTTTATAATTATTGCTAGTTTACTATCATAATCGACTTTCTCCCTCTTTAGTACTTTTTCAATCATCCTTTGCTGGTTTCTAAAAAATTCCCAGTCTTCGAGAATACCACGAATCCTCAGAATATTGTTTGTGTTTTTTTGCAATTGGATAGCATCCAATAACTTCTTTAAATGCAGCAAGAGAAACAGAGGTGGACAGAGAGAGAGATAGAAATAGATTGGTAGAGACAAAGAGGGCGACAGAGACAGAGGGAAGCATGGACACAAAGGGAGAAAGGGAAATGGGCAAAAGAGAGAAAAGCAGGCTGAGAGAGAGTGAGAGAATAAGAAAAAGTGGGAGAGAGAGACACACAGACGCATTGTGATCGAATGGAAGAGGGAGACTGAGAAACAGAGTGAAGGAGAGAGTGAGGGAGACACAGAGAGAGCAATGAGAAGGTAGAGATAGAGACAGAGACAGAGAATGGGAAGAGAGACAGAGAGGAGGAGATAAAACGACATTGAAAGATAGAGAGAGAAAGTGAGACAATCTGGGAAGGATAGGTAGAGCAACGCAGAAAGATAGGCAGGAACAGGCATGAAGAAAGTCAGAGAGGGAGAGGCAGATAAAGAGAGGGAGATGGTGGGGGAGAGAGAAAGAAAGAGTCCGATAGGGTGCGAGACAGAGAGAGCGACAGAAAGAGAGACAGAACGATAGACAGATAGTGAAAGAAACAGCTAGAGGGACGCAGGGACTGAGGGAGGGGGATACATGATAGACAAGGAGAAACAAACAGAGAGAGTGAGACAGAGAGGGATGGAGAGAGAAAGATAAAGAGGGCTAAAAAAAAGGACAAGGTGAAAAAAAGTAAGTGGGAAGCACAGAGAATGCTGCAGAGCGAGAGACAGGAACAGATACACAGAGATGGTCAGAGACAGAGACAGAGAGAGAGTGGAGGGGCGAGAGACAGAAAGCGAGAAAACGCAACTGAGTGATGTAATGTTCAAGATGCCGATTCCGGAGATGAAGGAGTTGTCTTGTGAAGAAAAGTTGAGCAGGCTGAGCCAATACTCATTGGAATTTAGAGGAATGAGAGGGGATCTTATTGAAATTTATACGATTCTGAAGGGGCTTGACAGAGAAGATGCTGAGAGGATGTTTCCCCTCATGGGGGAATATAGAACTAGAGGGCATAATTTCAGAATAAGGGGGCACCCATTTCAAATGGAAATGAGGAGGAATTTCTTCTCTCAGTGGGTCGTGAATCTTTTGGAATTATCTGCCACTTGTCCACACTTTCCACCAGCCTGTTTACATCCTCTTGAAATCTATCCTTATTCTCCTCGATGTTCACTATATTTCCAATCTTTGTGTCATCCCCAAATTTTGAAATAGTGCCCTGTACACCTAGGTGCAATTCATTAAAATATATCAAGACTGTGGTGTATGTGCCTTTAAGAGCCCCTGTGTAATGTAATGCCGGTAATGGCCACTTGGGCTATATAAGCCTGTATAGTGTCTTGTATCTGTTAGTTCACCTCCAGACTTTGTGCAGTAAACACCTGTGAAACCAACTCCTGCATTCCGTGTCTCCATTAACACACGGATACAACAGTGGCAACGAATTGGAAGTGGACTTACCTGCAATTCGGCAGCACCTCAAGGAGATCAATTCCTCAGACGAAAGTTGAAGAAAAACAAGAAAGAAAAAAAAAAAAAAACTGTGGTTTCACCAGCTAGCCGAGCTGGTGGCAGGTACTGCAATAATCCTTCCTGGGTGGCGGGCTGGGGCTCCATCGGCTGGCTCTGCAGCGGGGCCGAGCAGCGAAGGTGGAGGCAAACGGACACAGAGGGTGCAGCACTCAGGAGACAGCCGGCGCTGCAAAGTAGGTCGGCGTTCGGACCAAGCAGAGGGAGGGAAAAGTCCCAGAGAGTTCGGCGGGAACAAGTCTCCACCTATTAAAAATACCTATGTAAATAAAAACCGTGGAGAACAGCGTTGTCAGAAGTGGCAGCGGAGGGAAAGCGCGGGAGGCGCCATTTTTTTCTGCGGGGAAGAAAGGAAAGCGTGGGAGGCGCCATTTTTTTTCAGGATGCCTAAGACTGGCAATATTGCTGATTTCGATAGCGATATAGAGGATTGGACCACATATGTGGAAAGAGTGGAGGTATATTGCACAGCAAATGAAATACAGGATGATAAAAAGGCATCAGTACTTCTAAATCTAATGGGCGCAAGGACATACGGGCTGTTATGAAACTTAATCACTCCAGCCAAACCAAAGGACAAGAATTTAAAGGACATTGTTGATACCCTACAGGAGCACTTAAACCCAACACCGCTGCTGATAGCGGAACGATTCAAATTCTTCAGGTGGAATCAGCACAAGAATGAAAGTAACGCTGATTACCTCACCGAATTAAGGAAGCTGTCAAAGCACTGCCAATTCGGGGCAGGACTGGCAGATTCTCTTCGAGACAAATTCGTCTGTGGTCTCTTAAGTGAAGGAAAACAGAAAAGGCTACTTTCTGAGAAAGATTTGACACTAGACAAGGCTTTCAGTGTGGCTGTATCATACGAAGCAGCCGCAAGAGGAGCTGCAGAGATACAGCAAAAGCCACAGGACTTCGGCACCCATGAAATGACACAGGGTTTTGAGAGATGTTATTGCTGCGGCAAATCCACCCATGACCAGAAGGACTGCTGGTTCAAGGACAAAGCATGCAGGCAATGCAGAAAGATTGGACACATTGCACGTGTATGCCGATCTGGATACAAAAAATCCACGGACAGGAAAAAAATCAATAAGGAAAAGTACAGAAAGGTACAAATGATGACGGACAGTAGCTCCGATGACCAGAAGAGCGATAGCGACTCTGGAAACAAGAGACTAAGCTGTCTCAAATTACATAATGTAATTGCCAAAGAAGATTACCAGACCATTTGGGTTACCCTCACGATAGCGGGGTCCCCAGTTAAAATGGAGCTAGATACAGGATCGGCTCTGACCGTCATAAGTTGATGGGGTTACGAGCGGCTATTTCCGCATATACCTTTGAAAGACACATCCATTATCTTGAAAACATATACGGGGCAGAAAGTATACCCCAAAGGGAAAATAAGGGTGCCTGTTGTATACAACGGCAAGGAAATACAGAAGTTGTATTTATACATTCTGCAAGATGGTGGTCCACCGCTGTTGGGACGTGAATGGATCAGGAAGATACGTTTAGACTGGCACTCCATTCAGGCACTGACGGTGACCAGTAAGATAAATAATGATGATGATGTCATACCTGAATGATTAAAAGACATCTTGGCCAATGCCAAGGAAGTGTTTCTGTGAGGGTGCCAGTCCGTTCTTTCAGTAACCTCTAGATGGCACCTTCACTTGTTTGTTTCTCTTGGTTAATTGTTTCTGGTCTCCTGTGTTAATTAGTTAACTGCCTGTTATCTGTTCATGAGTTTCACCTGTCATTTGTGGTATATATGTTCTGTGGTTTCTTCCCTCTGTGCTCAGTCCTCACAAGGGAGTTAGTCTTGACAATGTTCTCTGTCTTGACTAGGTGCTCTGTCTTGACTAGCCTTTGCTCTGTGGCAGCTTGCCTTGACAAGCTGGTTGCCATGGTTGTTGCTTGTATCTAAGTCTGTTGTTCTGTCTTTTGTTCTCGGTCTTGACTAGGTGCTGTCAAGTTGCTTGTCTTGATAAGGTGCTGTTTGGACAAGCGTGTTGCTATGTGGGAGCTTGTCTTGAGCTCTGTATTGATAAGCTAATTACCCCTGTGGTAGCTTGTCTCGAGTCTCGTCTCGGCAAGCTGGTTGCCCTTGTGGTAGCTTGTCTCAGGCTCAGTATGGACAAGTGGGTTGCCTCATGGAAGCTGTCCTGAGTTCCTATCTTGACTAGCCATTTGGTAGCTTGTCTTAAGTTCTTATGTTTGTTGCTGTGTTCCTTGTGTGAATCTAGTTATGTGTGAATCTAGTAAAGTTCAAACAAAGTACTGTATATTTGCCTCTCGCCTCGTTTCTGCACTTGGGTCCAGAACCTACCTCGCCCGGACAGCACGGCCCCATGTCTACACGGCCCCGTGGCCCCCACCCCGTCACAGTTTCAACAGGAACTAGAAACCTTGAAAGGCGTCACCGCCTCAATAAAAGTGGAAGATGCAGCAATTCCCAAGTTTTTTAATGCAAGGCCGGTGCCATACGCAATTCGTCCAGCAGTCGAGGCAGAGCTGGAGAATTTGGAAAAGGCAGGCGTATTATCCAGGATAGATTGGAGCGAGTGGGCAACACCCATCGTCCCGGTCATGAAGAAAACGTTGAATAATGATAAATCTGAAGAACAGAGAAAAATTCGCATCTGTGGGGACTTCAAGGTGACTGTAAACCCGGTCCTTCACATGGTACAGTATCCTCATCTGAGGATAGAAGATATTTTCACCTCACTCTCCGGAGGGAAACGTTTCACCAAATTTGACTTGGCACAAGCATATCTACAGATGGAGGATGAAGAGGCCTCTAAAATGTATCTCACGATAAATACACACAAAGGCCTGTACCAGTACAATCGACTGGTTTTCGGAGTAGCATCCGCTCCAGCTATCTGGCAAAGAGCTATGGAGCAAGTCCTCCAAGGGATTCCGGGGACTCAATGCTACCTAGATGACATCCTTGTAACAGGAGAAAACGACAACGAGCACCTTGCCAATTTGGAGCAGGTGCTCACTAGGCTGAAAGAACGGGGCCTATGAGCAAATCGCCCCAAGTGCGAATTTTTCCAGAAACAAATACCATATTGTGGCCACATAATTAACGAGGAAGGGTTGCATAAGCCACCTGAAAAAATTGAAGCGGTCATAAAAGCCCCAGCACCTGAAAATGTCTCACAATTAAGGTCATTCCTGGGATTGATAAATTACTATCATAAATTTTTACCGAACTTGTCAACTCTTCTGCACCCTCTTAATGAACTGCTACAAACGGGAGTAATTTGGAAATGGAGCGAAGACTGTAAACGTGCCTTCCATAAATGCAAAGGCTTGATCACGTCCAAGCAAGTTTTGGCTCATTACAACCCATCACTGCCAATCAGACTGGCGTGTGATGCATCCCCTTATAGCGTAGAAGTGGTATTATCGCATAGATACCCTGATGGCTCGGAGCGGCTGATAGCTTTTGCGTCACGCTCATTGAACTCAGCTGAGCGTAACTATGCCCAGATCGACGGGGAAGCACTCAGCCTGGTATGGGGAGTGAAGTAATTCAACCATTACCTACATGGACAAAAATTTACCTTGTTGACTGATCATCAACCCCTCGTCTCCATATTCAACCCTAAAAAGGGTGTTCCCATTATGACAGTGCAAAGGCTACAGAGGTGGTCCCTTTTCCTAGGGGCACACCAATATGACATAGAATACAAAGGATCAAAACAGCATGAGAATGCTGATGGTTTATCACGCCTACCATTGCCAATGTTAGAAGAGGCACCTACAGTGGACCCAGTGGAGATGTTCCACTCAACCATAGTGGAATGTCTACCAGTAACAAATTCTGCCATTGAAAAGGAAATGAGAAATAACCCGACTCTCTCACGAGTCTACAATTTAACGGTGAAGGGATGGCCAGCACATGGTGAACCACTGTTGCCAGCATTCTCGCAAAGAAGAGAACAGCTGTCAGTGTGCCGAGGAACCTTGATGTGTGGATCCAGAGTGGTGATTCCACCCAAACTCCAGGATAAAGTGCTAAAGGAGCTTCACGAGGGGCATCTGGGTGGAGTGAAAATGAAGAACCTAGCCAGAGCGTTTGTGTGGTGGCCAGGTATCAATGGAGGCATCGAAGAAATGACCAAGAGCTGCCTAGGATGCCAGAAGGTCCAAAACGCCCCACCACAAGCCCCTCTACATCCATGGGAGTAGCCCTCATCTCCATGGCAAAGGGTACACATCTACTTTGCTGGTGCATTTATGGACTCAATGTTCTTAATCACGGTTGATGCACACTCCAAGTGGCTGGAGGTAATAAAGATGTCCTCCACTACCACGGAAAAAACCATCACAGTATTAAGGACCATATTTGCCAGGAATGGGCTGCCTGAACAGATCTGTTCTGATAATGGACCACAATTTGTATCCGAAGAATTCAGGAAGTTCTTAAAAACAATGGGGTTCAGCACTACACGTCCGCCCCATACCATCCTGCCACCAATGGATTGGCTGAACGGTTTGTCCAGACCTTCAAGAAGTCCATAAAGGCCATGGGTAATGAAGACATAAATCTACAGCATAAGGTAGATAACTTCTTGTTTGCATACAGGAATGCAACACATGTGGTTACAAACCAAACTCCCGCCATGATGTTCTTCAATAGAAGCCTAAGATGCCGGCTGGATTTGATCAAGCCAAACATCAGAAGGGACGTGGAGAACCGGTAATTTCAAGGCATGAATGAAAGGCCAACTAGAACCTTCCAGATAGGTCAACAAGTTTTGGCCCGGGACTACCGTACTGAGAAATGGCAGCCTGGAACTATTTGCACATGGCTAGGACCGTTGAATTATACTGTGGACATTGGAGAAAGCATAATAAGGCGCCATGCTGACCAGATCATAGAGTCATCCGAAAAGGGACAACCTACACCACAACTCTATACGCCTAATGATGAAGCAGAGATACCCATAGTATCTACCTCCGATCCGGTGATACTGGAACCAGATGAACCCGACACTGGCATTCAAGCCGAATCGATCTTGCCAAAAGAACCGACTACACCACCAAAACCTACTACACCACTGAGGCATTATCCGGACCGAGTCAGGAAGCCTCCAGAGAGACTGACTTATAATTGATTAACTGCAGCAAATGTGTAGATTATTGTTCTTGTAACATGTTAATTAATGATTACTTAAAATGTTATGTACTGGTTGTCTAAAAGGGGAGGAATTGTGGTGTATGTGCCTTTAAGAGCCCCTGTGTACTGTAATGCCGGTAATGGCCACTCGGGCTATATAAGCCTGTATAGTGCCTTGTATCTGTTAGTTCACCTCCAGACTTTGTGCAGTAAACACCTGTGAAACCAACTCCTGCATTCCGTGTCTCCATTAACACACGGATACAACAAAGACAAGCAGTGGTCCTAGTACTGACCCCTGGGAAGCACCTCCAGTCCGAGGAACAGCCATTCACCACTCTTCGCTGCTTCCTCCCACTTTGCCAATATTGTATCCATGCTGCCACTGTTCCTTTTATCCCATGGGCTTCAACTTTGCTGGCAAGCCTATTATGTGGCACCTTTTCAACAGCCTTTGGGAAATCCAGGTGCACCACGTCAACCGCATTGCCCTCATCAACCCTGTCTGTTACTTCATCAGAAAATTCAAGCACGTTGGTTAAACACGATTTGTCTTTAACAAATCCGTGCTGGCTTCCCTTAATTAATCCACAGTTGTCCAAATGACGTTTCATTTTATTCCTGTTTATTATTTCTAAAAGCTTCCCCACTACCGAGATTAAACTGACAGGCCTGTAGCTGCTGGGTTTATATTTGCACCCTTTATCAAAGCCATTAGCAAGTCTACGTACACCACGTCAACAGCATTGCCCTCATCAACTCTGACTGTTACTTCATCAGAAAATTCAATCAAGTTGGTTAAAAACGAATTGTCTTTAACAAATCCGTGCTGGCTTCCCTTAATTAATCAAGACTTGTGAAAGTCACTGTTCATTTTATCCCTGTTAATTGTTTCCAAAATCTTCCCCACTACCGAGACTAAACTGACTGGCCTGTAGTTGCTGGGTTTAACCTTACACCCCTTTTTGAACACGGGAGTAACATTTGCAAATCTCCTGTCATCTGGCATCATCCAAGTATCCAAGGAGGATTGGGAGATTATGGCCACAGCACCTCCGCAATCTCCACCTTTATTTTCCTCAGCTTCATAGGATGCGTCCTGTCCGGTCCTTGTGACTTATCTACATTAAGTACAGCCAGCCTTCCTAGTACCTCCTGTTTAGCCATTGTTATCCCATCCAATATCTCAATTACCTCCTCCTTCACTATGACAATAGGACGAGAGAGAAAGAGAATGGGAGAGAGATGCAGCCGGAGCAAGAAAAGTGTAAATACACCGTGTGCGATACATAGATAAAGTAATAGATACAGAACGATAGAGGAATAAAGAGTGGGACAGAGAGAGTGAGAGAGATAGGGAGAGAGAGGAAGAGAGGTGAACAAAGCCAGAGAGTCAGAAATAGTTAAAGAGAGTGAGAGGGAGGCAGAGAGAAAGAGACAGGGACAGGGTGATATGGGGAGATATAGGGGAGGATGAGACAAAGACAGCCTGGGGGAGCGAAACATCGAGATAAAGATACAGAGAAGGAGAGACAGAGGGGAAGACAGCGAGAGATGGGGCGATACAGACAAAGATACAGGCAGAAAGAGACAGAGGGAAAGAGAGATGCATAATGAGAGCGAGCACTAGAGAGGGACATAGACAGACTGTAAGAGAGAGGAATAGAAATAGTGTTAGAGGTAGGCAGAGCTAAAGAGGAATGGACAGACAAGAGCAAACGACACAGATGGTGAGAGAGCCAGAGATCGAGACAAGAAGGAAAGAATGAGATGGAGAGATAAAACGAGACAGAGACAGACATATAAACAGAGATTATGGGCTGAGGAATAGACTACCAAAGACAGAGAGTGACAGAGGGAGAGAGAGAGTGAGAGAGAGAGAGAGATTCCAGCAAAGATCCAGACATCAGGGACCCAGAATAAACTTCACATTAGGAGCAACTAAAATTGAACAAACTACAAATTACACATACTTAGGCTTAAAAATCCGTTCTACGGGAAATTTTCATTTGCCTGTGAATGAACTGAAAGAAAGCAAAAAAGGCTTTCTATGCCATTAAAAAGTCAATCCAAATATCAAAGTTTGCAGATGATACAAAGATGGGAGGGACAGTAGGGAGTGAGGAGGACATAAAAAACCTGCAAAGGGACATAGACAGGCTAAGTAAGTGGGCAGAGATTTGGCAGATGGAACACAATACTGGACAGTGTGAGGTTATGCACTTTGGCAGGAAAATTCATAGAGCAAGTTATTATCTTAATGGCAAGAAACTGGAAAGTACTCTAATACAAAGGGATCGGGGGTCCTGGTGCACGAAACTCAAAAAGTTAGTATGCAGGTGCAGCAAGTGATCAAGAAGGCCAATGGAATGTTGGCTTTTATTGCTAGGGGGATAGAATATGAAAACAGTGAGGTACTGCTGCAGTTGTACAAGGTATTGGTGAGACCGCACCTGGAATACTGCATACAGTTTTGTTGTCCATACTTAAGAAAAGACATACTTACTCTCGAGTCAGTACAAAGAAGGTTCACTCGGTTAATCCCGGGGATGAGGGGGTGGACATATGAGGAGAGGTTGAGTAGATTGGGACACTAATCATTGGAGTTCAGAAGAATGAGAGGCGATCTTATTGAAACATATAAGATTGTGAAGGGGCTTGATTGGGTGGATGTGGTGAGGATGTTCCCAATGATGGGTGAAACTAGAACTAGGGGGCATAAGCTTAGAATAAGGGGCTGCTATTTCAAAACTGAGGTGAGGAGAAATTTCTTCACTCAGAGGGTAGTAGGTTTGTGGAATTTGCTGCCCCAGAAAGCTGTGGAAGCTACATCATTAAATAAATTTAAAACAGAAATAGACAGTTTCCTATAAGTAAAGGGAATTAAGGGTTATGGGGAGCGGGCAGGTAATTGGACATGAGTCTCGGTTCAGAATGGTCAAGGCCCTGTGGGTAGCGGAGCGGCCCAGGGGCTGTGTAGCCTGGTTCTGCTCCTACTTCTTGTGTTCTAATTCGGTGTTAGATTTCAGGAGATGGTTCTATTCCTGTTCCTGTCTGGGGTGGAGATCGCCTTTTACAGAAGGTAAGTACTGTAGGAAATATAGGGACAGAGTGATCTCCTGGACGAGTTTCGATTGCCTAGATGGGTCGGAGAGGAATTTCCCAGATTTTTTCTCCCAAATTGGCCATTGTTTTTTTTATCTGGTTTTTCGCCTCTCCCGGGAGATCACATGGGTTCGGGTGGGATGGAGACTGATAGTAGATTTGAGGTTAGGATCAGATCAGCCATGATCTTATTGAATGGTGGAGCAGGCTCGAGGGGCCGATTGGCCTACTCCTGCTCCTATTTCTTATGTTCTTATGTTCTAATTTCCAATTGGCATTTGGCTCAAAATTTTTAAATCAGTAATTGAACCAATTGCACTTCATGGCAGTGAGGTGTGGGGTTCGCTTACACAACAAGAATTTGCAAAATGGGGCAAACATCCAATTGAGGTCCTACATGCAGAATTCTGTAAAAGTATCCACTGGACCCAGAGGAAAACTGCAAACAATGCATGCAGGGCAGAATTAGGCCAATATACACTACTAATTAATATCCAAAAAAGAGCCATCAAATTTTGGAAACACCTAAAAAGGAGCAACCCCCAGTGCTATCATTACAAAGCCTTGAACTGCCAAGAGATGATCATAGAGAAGAGTTCCCTCAGTCAACTGGTCCTGGGACTCAGTGGAGTAACTACTAACACTACTAATAATAATCAGCCCCAGGACAGTGACATGCTAGCACAGAGAATTCGACCCACCACAATCATTAGTAAACAAAAATTAAAATATTTGACCTACTGGACAGAAACGACAAAAAAAAAAAAAAAAACTCGATTGCTATCTGGCCCTAAACAGACAATACACCACGGCTGATTACCTGACCATGGTAAAAGATAGCAAACTGAGAAAAACCTTGACAACGTACAGACTTAGTGAGCATAGCCTGGCCATCGAAAAAGGCAGACACAGGCAGACCTGGCTGCCGAGAGCGGACAGGATATGCTCTCACTGCAGTCAGGGAGTGGTGGAGACAGAAATGCACTTACTCACGACTTGTGGAAGCTATCAGGGCATAAGGGGGAATTTCTACCCAAAATTCATAAAAATATGCCCTGAATTCAATAATTTGAATAACCACCAAAAACTCCCATATCTATTAAGGGAACAGAGACAATGCGTAACTTTAGCAGCAAACTATGTTACAGCTTGCCATAAGCAGAGGGACAACCAGTGACCATTAAATCTAAGAAAAGATTATATGTATATTGTATGTGTGTATATTTATGTATACTTGCCTATACAATGTATGTCTAGATCTGCATTTATGTGTTCAATCATACATGTTTTTCTGTGCTTTGGCAACATAAGATGTATCTTGTCATACCAATAAATCAATTTGAATTGAATTGAATTGAATTGAGAGAGAGAGAGAGAGATAGTCAGAGAGACAGATAATCAGATGTACAGAGAGAGAGAGAGCGAAAGAAAGAGAGACAGAGAGAGAAATAGAGAGAGAGACAGAGAGAGAGGGGGAGAAGTAGAGAAAGAGGCAGATACAGAGAGAGGAAGAGACAGTGAGAGAGACAGAGAGAGACAGAGAGTTAGAGACAGACAGAGAGGGAGAGTCAAAGAGACTGAGGGAGAGTAAGAGAGACTGAGAGAGAGAGACAGATAGGCAGAGAGAGATGGCGTGACAGAGAGAGAGAAGAAGAGGGACAGATTGGTAGAAACAGAGAGGAGAGACAGAGAGGAGAGATTATTAGATATAGAAAGGGAGAAAGAGGTTGACAGAGATAGAGGACAGATAGATGGTGATAGAGTGAGGAGAGATCCTGGGATGAGAGGGTTGTCCTATAATGAGAGATTGTGTAGAATGGGACTCTACTCTCTGGAGTGTAGAAGAACGAGAGGTGATCTCATTGAAATATACAGGATTCTGAAAGGAATGAAAGTGTTAGTTGCTGAGAGGTTGTTTCCCCTGGCTGGAGTGTCTAGAACTAGGGGGCATAGTCTCAGGTTAAGGGGCAGGTCATTTAAGACCGAGATGAGGAGGAATTTCTCGCTCAGAGGGTTGTGAATCTTAGGCATTTTCTGCCCCAGTGGGCTGATGCTGGGTCTCTGAGTATATTCAAGGCTGCGATAGATTGATTTTTAAATACTAGGGGAATCAAGGGATATGAAGATCGGGCGGTAGAGTGGAGTTGAGCTCGATGGTCAGCCATGATCTTATTGAATGGTGAAGAAGGCTCGAGGTGCCGTATGGCCTACTCCTGCTCTTATTTTGTATGTCCTTATGTGCTTATAATCTTACTAGATAGAGAGAAAGATCGGGTGACAGATATAGAGGAGAGATGGATGGTGATCGAGAGAGGAGAGATTATTAGATATAGATAAGTAGAAGTGTGATAGGGATAGAGGAGATACAGATAGGTCTACAGAGAGGAAATATTATTAGATATAGATAGGGAGAGAGAGGGATGAAAGATATAGAGGAGAGACGGATGGTGATCGAGAGAGGAGAGATTATCAAATACAGATAGGGCGAGAGAGAGGATGATAGGGATAGAAGAGAGATAGATGGAAATAGATAGATAGGCACGTTTATTAGATATAGATAGGGAGAGAGAGGGGGTGACAGAGATAGTGAAGAAAGAGATGATAGCAGACAAACAAGAGTGCGTAGCAGATTATAGACAGAGGGAGATGTGACACTCTCTTTGTTCTCTAAATTCTGATATGCTGTGGTCATTTGAGCAGTTAATTATCCTTTGACAGAATGTGCTTAAATACTGGGTGTGATCACACTTTTTTTAATCTCCAGTAATAGCACAGTGCTGAGCTGTTGACAGCAAAACAGAAGCCGCTTGCTGGAAAATCAAATGAGTTGTTCTAGTAAGAAAATTGATTATTTTAAATACACTGGGATGACAGAAACAGGAATTGATCTCTCGACACTGATCCATCTCAGAGACTGGAGCAGAGCGTCCCAGGGAGCGGCTTCACTGAGAGACTGGAGCAGAGCGTCCCAGGGAGGGACATCACTGACAGACTGGAGCAGAGCGTCCCAGGGAAGGACATCACTGAGATACTGGAGCAGAGCGCCCCAGGGAGAGACATCACTGAGAGACTGGAGCAGAGCGTCCCAGGGAGGGACATCACTGAGATACTGGAGCAGAGCGCCCCAGGGAGGGAAATCACTGAGAGACTGGAGCAGAGCTTCCCAGGGAGGGACATCACTGGGAGACTGGAGCAGAGCGTCCCAGGGAGGGACATCACTGAGAGACTGGAGCAGAGCGCCCCAGGGAAGGACATCACTGAGATACTGGAGCAGAGTGCCCCAGGGAGGGACATCACTGAGAGACTGGAGCAGAGAGCCCCAGGGAGGGACATCACTGAGAGACTGGAGCAGAGCGTCCCAGGGAGGGACATCACTGAGATACTGGTGCAGAGCGTCCCAGGGAGGGACATCACTGAGAGACTGGAGCGGAGCGTCCCAGGAAGGGACATCACTGAGAGACTGGAGAAGAGCATCCCAGGGAGGGACATCACTGAGAGAATGAAGCAGAGTGTCCCAGGGAGGGAAACCACTGAGAGACTGGAGCAGAGCGTCCCAGGGGGGGACAATGTCTCAGAGACTGGAGCAGAGCGTCCCAGGGAGCGGCTTCACTGAGAGACTGGAGCAGAGCGTCCAAGGGAGGGACATCACTGAGAGACTGGAGAAGAGCGTCCCAGGGAGGGACATCACTGAGAGACTGGAGCAGCGCATCCCAGGGAGGGACATCACTGAGAGACTGGAGCAGAGCGTCCCAGGGAGGGACATCACTGAGATACTGGAGCAGAGTGTCCCAGGGAGCGTTTTCACTGAGAGACTGGAGCCGAGCGTCCCAGGGAGGGACATCACTGAGAGACTGGAGCACAGCGTCCCAGGGAGGGACATCACTGAGATATTGGAGCAGAGCGCCCCAGGGAGGGACATCACTGAGACACTGGAGCAGAGCGTCCCAGGGAGGGACATCACTGAGATACTGGAGCAGAGCGTCCCAGGGAGGGACATCACTGAGAGATTGGAGCAGAGTGTCCCAGGGAGGGACATCACTGAGAGACTGGAGCAGAGCGTCCCAGGGAGCGGCTTCACTGAGATGCTGGAGCAGAGCGCCCCAGGGAGGGACATCACTGAGACACTGGAGCAGAGCGTCCCAGGGAGGGACATCACTGAGATACTGGAGCAGAGCACCCCAGGGAGGGACATCACTGAGATACTGGAGCAGAGCGTCCCAGGGAGGGACATCACTGAGATACTGGAGCAGAGCGTCCCAGGGAGGGACATCACTGAGATACTGGAGCAGAGTGTCCCAGGGAGGGACATCACTGAGAGACTGGAGCAGAGCATCCCAGGGAGGGACACCGTCGCAGAGACTGGAGCAGAGCGTACCAGGGAGCGGCTTCACTGAGAGACTGGAGCAGAGCGTCCCAGGGAGGGACATTACTGAGAGACTGGAGCAGAGCGTCCCAGGGAGGGACATCACTGAGAGACTGGGGCAGAGCGTCCCAGGGAGGGACATCACTGAGAGACTGGAGCAGAGCGTCCCAGGGAGGGACATCACTGAGATACTGGAGCAGAGTGTTCCAGGGAGCGGCTTCACTGAGAGACTGGAGCAGAGCGTCCCAGGGAGGGGCATCACTGAGATACTGGAGCAGAGCGCCCCAGGGAGGGACATCACTGAGAGACTGGAGCAGAGCGTCCCAGGGAGCGACATCACTGAGAGAATGGAGCAGAGCATCCTGGGGAGGGACGTCACTGAGAGACTGGAGCAGAGCGTCCCAGGGAGGGACATCACTGAGATACTGGAGCAGAGCGCCCCAGGGAGGGACATCACTGAGACACTGGAGCAGAGCGTCCCAGCGAGGGACATCATTGAGAGACTGGAGCAGAGCACCCCATGGAGGGACATCACTGAGATACTGGAGCAGAGTGTCCCAGGGAGAGACATCACTGAGATACTGGAGCAGAGAGTCCCAGGGAGGGACATCACTGAGAGACTGGAGCAGAGCGTCCCAGGGAGGGACATTACTGAGAGACTGGAGCAGAGCGTCCCAGGGAGGGACATCACTGAGAGACTGGGGCAGAGCGTCCCAGGGAGGGACATCACTGAGAGACTGGAGCAGAGCGTCCCAGGGAGGGACATCACTGAGATGCTGGAGCAGAGCGTCCCAGGGTGCAACATCACTGAGATACTGGAGCAGAGCGCCCCAGGGAGGGACATCACTGCGAGACTGGAGCAGAGCGTCCCAGGCAGGGACATCACTGAGAGACCGAAGCAGAGCGCCCCAGTGAGGGACACCATCTCAGAGACTGGGTAAGAGCGTCCCAGGGAGGGACACTGTCTCAGAGACTGGAACAGAGCGTCCCAGGGAGGGGCATGAGAGATACTGGAGCAGAGCGTCCCAGGGAGGGACATCACTGAGAGACTGGAGCAGAGCGACCCAGGGAGGGACATCACTGAGAGACTGGAGCAGAGCGTCCCAGGGAGGGACATCACTGAGATACTGGAGCAGAGCGCCCCAGGGAGGGTCTTCACTGAGACACTGGAGCAGAGCGTCCCAGGGAGGGACATCACTGAGATACAGGAGCAGAGCGTCCCAGGGAAGGACATCACTGAGAGACTGGAGCAGAGCACCCCAGGGAGGGACATCACTGAGATACTGGAGCAGAGTGTCCCAGGGAGGGACATCACTGAGATACTGGAGCAGAGCGTCCCAGGGAGGGACATCACTGAGAGACTGGAGCAGAGAGTCCCAGGGAGCGGCTTCACTGAGAGACTGGAGCAGAGCGTCCCAGGGAGGGACATCACTGAGAGACTGGAGCAGAGCGTCCCAGGGGGCGGCTCCACTAAGAGACTGGAGCAGAGCGTCCCAGGGAGGGACATCACTGAGAGACTGGTGCAGAGCGTCCCAGGGAGGGACATCACTGAGAGACTGGAGCAGAACGTCCCAGGGAGGGACACCGTCTCAGAGACTGCAGCAGAGCGTCCCAGGGAGCGGCTTCACTGAGAGACTGGAGCCGAGCGTCCCAGGGAGGGACATCACTCAGAGACTGGAGCAGAGCGTCCCAGGGAGGGACATCACTGAGATGGTGGAGCAGAGTGTCCCAGGGAGGGACATCACTGAGAGACTGGAGCAGAGCGTCCCAGGGAGGGACATCACTGAGATACTGGAGCAGAGCGTCCCAGGGTGGGACATCACTGAGATACTGGAGCAGAGCGCCCCAGGGAGGGAGATCACTGAGAGACTGGAGCAGAGCGTCCCAGGGAGGGACATCACTGAGAGACTGGAGCAGAGCGCCCCAGGGAGGGACACCGTCTCAGAGATTGGGTAAGAGCGTCCCAGGGAGGGACACTGTCTCAGAGACTGCAGCAGAGCGTCCCAGGGAGGGACATGACTGAGATACTGGAGCAGAGCGTCCCAGGGAGGGACATCACTGAGAGACTGGAGCAGAGCGTCCCAGGGAGGGACATCACTGAGAGACGGGAGCAGAGCGTCCCAAGGAGGGACTTCACTGAGACACTGGAGCAGAGCATCCCAGGGAGGGACATCACTGAGAGACTGGAGCAGGGCGCCCCATGGAAGGACACCATCTCAGAGACTGGAGCAGAGTGTCCCAGGGAGGGACATCACTGAGAGACTGGAGCAGAGCGTCCCAGGGAGGGACATCACTGAGAGACTGGAGCAGAGCGCCCCAGGGAAGGACACCGCCTCAGAGACTGGAGCAGAGCGTGCCAGGGAGCGGCTTCACTGAGATACTGGAGCAGAGTGTCCCAGGGAGGGACATCACTGAGATACTGGAGCAGAGCGCCCCAGGGAGGGACATCACTGAGATACTGGAGCAGAGCGCCCCAGGGAGGGACATCACTGAGAGACTGGAGCAGAGCGTCCCAGGGAGCGGCTTCACTGAGAGACTGGAGCAGAGCACCCCAGGGAGGGACATCACTGAGATACTGTAGCAGAGCGCCCCAGGGAAGGACACCGTCTCAGAGACTGGAGCAGTGCGTCCCAGGGAGCGGCTTCACAGAGAGACTGGAGCAGAGTGTCCCAGGGAGGGACATCACTGAGATACTGGAGCAGAGCGCCCCAGGGAGGGACATCACTGAGATACTGGAGCAGAGCGCCCCAGGGAAGGACACCATCTCAGAGACTGGAGCAGAGCGTCCCAGGGTGCGGCTCCACTGAGAGACTGGAGCAGAGTGTCCCAGGGAGGGACATCACTGAGGTACTGGAGCAGTGTGTCCCAGGGAGGGACATCACTGAGAGACTGGAGCAGTGTGCCCCAGGGACGGACATCACTGAGAGACCTGAGCAGAGCGTCCCAGGGAGGGACATCACTGAGGTACTGGAGCAGAGCGTCCCAGGGAGGGACATCACTGAGACACTGGAGCAGAGCGTCCCAGGGAGGGACATCACTGAGATACTGGAGCAGTGTGTCCCAGGTAGGGACATCACTGAGAGACTGGAGCAGAGCGCCCCAGGGAGGGACATCACTGAGAGACTGGAGCAGAGCGTCCCAGGGAGGGACATCACTGAGAGACTGGAGCAGAGCGTCCCAGGGTGGGACATCACTGAGAGACTGGATCAGAGCATCCCAGGGAGCGGCTTCACTGAGAGACTGGAGCACAGTGTCCCAGGGAGCGGCTTCACTGAGAGATTGGAGCAGAGCGTCCCAGGGAGGGACATCACTGAGAGAGGGGATGCAGTGACCATTGGGAAAGGCTCAGGCTCCATCCCCGTTCTGTGCTGAGTTAACCTGATCACACACCCAGTGTGGTACTGAGCCCCACACGCAGAGTAGGAAAAGCCCATGCCCCATCCCCGGCCTGCTGAGTTACCCGACATCATATCCACTGTGGTACTGAGCCCCACATACTCAGAGGATGCGACAGTGTAGAGGGAGCTTTACTCTGTATCTAACCCGTGCTGGACCTTCCCTGGGAGTGTTTGATGGGACAGTGTAGAGGGAGATTTACTCTGTATCTAACCCGTGCTGGACCTGCCATGGGAGTGTTTGATGGGACAGTGTAGAGGGAGCTTTACTCTGTATCTAACACGTGCTGCGCTTACCACCCCCCGGGAGTGTTTGATCGGACAGTGTAGTGGGAGCTTTAATCTGTATCTAACCTGTGCTGTACCTGCCCTGGGATTGTTTGATGGGACAGTGTAGTGGGAGCTTTACTCTGTATCTAACCCTGTGCTGTACCTGCCCTGGGAGTGTTTGATGGGAGAGTGTAGAGGGAGCTTTACTCTGTATCTAATCTGTGCTGTACCTGTGCTGGGAGTGTTTGATGGGACAGTGTAAAGGGTGCTTTACTCTGTATCTAACCTGCGCAGTGCCTGCCATGGGAATGTTTGAAGGGAGAGTGTAGTGGGAGCTTTAATCTGTATCTAACCTGTGCTGTACCTGCCCTGGGATTGTTTGATGGGACAGTGTAGTGGGAGCTTTACTCTGTATCTAACCCTGTGCTGTACCTGCCCTGGGAGTGTTTGATGGGAGAGTGTAGAGGGAGCTTTACTGTGTATCTAATCTGTGCTGTACCTGTGCTGGGTGTGTTTGATGGGACAGTGTAGAGGGAACTTTGCTCTGTATCTAACCAGTGCTGTACCTGCCATGGGAGTGTTTGTTGGGACAGTTTAGAGCGAGCTTTACTCAGTATCTAACCTGCGCTGTACCTGCCCTGGGAGTGTTTGATGGGACATTGTAGTGGCAGCTTTACACTGAATCTATCGCGTGCTGTACCTGCCCTGTGAGATTTTGTTGGGACAGTGTAGATGGAACTTATTCTATATCTAATCGTGCTGTGACTGCTGGGGCAGCAGTTTAAACTTAAATGGTTGCCATTCCCCACGCTTCACAGTCTTAAGGTTTAAACCCAGACACACTGTTTGGTTTTGTCAATCCTGTTATTAATAAACTCCGTCTGTTCACACCAGAATGTTGTGTCTCTCACTGGTGTCTGGGATCCTCAGGCAGTTCCTTCACGGGTCAGTGCTGTGTGTTGCTATTGAACCGTGGGAGGCGCCATGGCAAGTCTCCATCGTGACCAGAATTGAACACAATAATCCAGCCAGGGCCTAACCAGTGATTTATAAAGGTTCAGCATAACTTTGTTGCTATTGTTGTCTGCCTCGGTTTTCAATGCTAAGGAGCCCATGCGCTTTATTAACAAACGTATCACCTTGTCCTGCCATCTTCTAAGGCTTGTGTATGTAAATGTCCATGTCTCGCTTTTCCTGCACCCCCTTTAAAATTGTTCAGTTTAGTTTATATTGCCTCTTCTAATTTTCCTCCAAGGTTACTCTTTCTCACTTCTCTACATTAGTTTTAATCAGCCTTCTGACATTTTGTAATTATTTTAAATCCTTCATGGGATGTGGCCACCGCTGGCATTGCCAGCATTGATTGCCTATCCCTCTTTGCCCTTTAGAAGCTTGTGGTGAGCAGCATTCTTGAACCACTCCAGTCCATGAAGGTACTCCCACAGTGCTCTTACAGAGGGGTTTGCAGAATTCTGACCGATCGATGATGAAGAAACGGCAATATCTTTCCAAGTCAGGATGGCATTTGCGTTGGGTGGGGGGCTTATAGTTGCTGGGGTTCATATGCGACTACTGCCCTTGTCCTTCTAGGTGGAAGAGTCCGCGGGTTTGTGAAGTGCTGGGAAGAAACCTGGGTGAGTTGCTGCAGTGCATCTTGTAGATGGTACACACTGCAGCCACGGTACGCTGGTGGTGGAGGGAGTGCACGTTTAAGGTGGTGGATGGGGTGCCGAACAAGTGGGCTGCTTTGTCCTGAATGGCATCGAGCTTCTTGAATGTTGTTGGAGCTGAACTCATTCAGGCAAGTGGAGAGTATTCCATCACACTCCTTACTTGTGCCTTGTAGATGGTGGAAAGGATTTGGGGAGGCAGGAGCTGAGACACTCGCTGCAGAATACCAACATCTGTCCTGCTCTTGTAGCCACAATACTAATGCAGCTGGTCCAGTTAATTTTCTGGTGAATGGTGACCACCAGTATATTGATGGTGGTGGAATTGGCGATGGTGATGCCATTGATTGTCAAGGGGCAGTGGCTAGACTCTCGCTTGTTAGAGATAGTCATTGCCTGGCACTTGTGCGATGTTTGTGATACTTGCCAC
This sequence comes from Somniosus microcephalus, assembly GCF_052327205.1. Taxonomy (NCBI): domain Eukaryota; kingdom Metazoa; phylum Chordata; class Chondrichthyes; order Squaliformes; family Somniosidae; genus Somniosus; species Somniosus microcephalus. The sequence continues at coordinate 1,774,866 of NW_028225184.1, forward strand.
CTTTCAGCACAAGCCTGAAATTCGGCCAGGTGTTGTTGCATGCGGGCATTGAATGCTTCATCATCTAAGGATTTCCGAATGGAACTGAACACTGTGCAGTCATCAGCAAACATCCCCACTTCTGACCTGATGATGGAAGGAAGATCATTAATGAAGCAGCTGAAGATGGTTGGACCGAGAACAATGCCCTGAGGAACTCCTGCAGCGATGTCCACGGGCTGAGATTATTGACCACAAACAACCACAACCATCTTCCTTTTTGATATGTATGACTCCAGCCAGTGGAGAGATTTCCCCGTCATTCCCATTGACTTCTGTTTTAGGAGGGCTCCTTAATGTGACATTCGTTCAAATTATGCCTTAATGTCGAGGGCAGACACTCTAAATTCACCTCTGAAATTCAGCTCTTTGTCCATGTTTGTAATGACATGGAGCCCAGTGGTCCTGACGGAATGCAAAGTCAGCAGCGGTGAGCAGGTTACTGATGAGTCAGTGCCATTTAATAGCACTGTTAACGACACCTTTAATCACTTTTCTAATTTCACCAGTCTATCTATGTCCTCCTGAAGCCTAATTTGATCCCCTCAGTTTCATCTGCAAATGTTCAAATTATGCTCTTTATATATTTATGTCTATATCATTAATATATATCAAAAAGAGCAGTTGTCCGAATAGCGACGCCAGGAGGACACAACAGTGCACTTCCTCCCAGTCTGAACAACAGCTTTTCACCACTACTCTTGTTTTCAGTCCATTAGCCAATGTCAGATCAGCGCTACCATTTCCCCTTTGGTCCTAACCACTCTATTCAATGGCACATTATCAACCCCATTTTTAAATTCCATATACACAACAGCAACCACACTATGCCCTTCAAACATTTCCGTTACTTCATCAAATAACTCAATCAGGTTTGCCAGACACATCTCTCTGTTAAGATATCCATGCTGGTTGTCATTTATTAACCTATGATTTTTCCAAGTGTCATATAATTTTCTCCAGGAGTATGGCCTCTAGAAGTCTCCCCACCACCGATGTAAGGCGGACTGGCCTGTAGTAAAAGCGTTTATCACCCTCCTTTTTTAACAAGGTGTAACATTTGCAACACTCCATTCCTCTGGCACAACTCCCATATCCAAGGAGGCTTCAAAGATTCTGGCCGGATCCTGCGCTATTTCCACCGCTCCTTCCCTCAGCAACTCTCATACATCCCATCAGGACCAGGGAAATGTTCTACTTTGCTGTGGTATAAGAATTGCGGGATGGACAGGGGTTAATTGAAGCTGTTTGTTCAGTGATTGTAATTAATGTTAGTCTCCAAGGGCTAAGTCAAGGTGTTTGTTCAGTGACTGCAATGAATGTCAGTCTCTGTGGACTCAAATTGTATCAGTGCAGGGTTTCCCTCTTCTATTAATAAGGGTCTCCTTTCAATGTGTTATCCCATAGTGCCAGTGAGAGCATCACCTCCAACATTAACAGTGATCAGCATGCTGCTCCACAGAGAGGGACTCGGAATCTGAGAATAGTATATTGGAATGTTGCAACAATGGGTCGGAATCTGAGAGCAGTAAATTGGAATGTTACAACAATCGGCAGGAGTTTCATTTGGGAGTTTGACGTTCTTGCTGCATATTATGATGGACTACCATTAGACTATCGGATACAGTTGGCACTTCAGATTATTCAATATATTTACTATCCACTCCTTGCTGCTGTTGTTGTTCCTGGTAAGTCTCTCTATCCAGCTATTCTATTAACCATATTTTACTGTATTAATGTTCATGCCATTTACTCTCCCTCCTTGCTGCGACTGTTATTCCAGGTAAGTCTCTGAATTCAGCTATTAACTCTACAAACCTTTGCCAACTGTATTACTGTTCTTGTGAGCTACTCTCTCATCTTTGCTGCTGTTGGTGTCCCTGGTAATTCTCTATATCCAGCAATTTGATCTGTAAACCACGTTTTACTGAATTACTGTTTTTGTCATTTAAATCTTGGGAAGAAGAAAGCCATTTTCTTCGGTCCTCGTCATAAACTCCTTCCTCTATCTACCAACTCAGTCCTCTTCCCTGGCCAATGTCTGAGGCTGAACCAGACAGTTCGCAACCTCGCCGTTCTCTTTGAACCTGAGATGAGCTCCGACTTGATATCCTATGAATCACCAGACCAGCCTACTACCACCTCCATAATATCATCTGTCTCCGTGCTTCCACTGCATAAACCCTCACCTGTGCCTGTGTTAATCCTGACTCGACTATTCCAATACTCCACTGGCCGGCCTCCCAGTTACAAGCATCCATAAACTAGGGCTCATCCAAAACTCTGCTGCCCATATCCTAACTAGCATAAGTCCCGTTCACCCATCACCCCTGTGATCACTGACCTACATTGGTTCCCGATCCGGCAATACCTCGATTTTAATATTCTAATCCATGTGTTCAAAGCCAACAATGGCCTCACCCCTCCAATTAGTCCCATTCCCTGCTCTTTTCCCATAGTCCTGCAAAGTGCTCCCCTTCAAGTATTATCCAATTCCCCTTTTAAATTTAATATCTTCCCCTCTCTACCTCTCCCAGTCTTTCTGTCTCTATTTTTTATTTCTATCCTTCACTCTATCTCTCTCCCTCTTGTCTCTCTCTGTCTCTTGCTCATAGTATCCTAGAATAGTACAGCACAGAAGGAGGCCATTCGACCCATCGTGTCCATGCTGTCAATTTGAAAGTGCTATCTAATTAGACCTATTCTTTAGCCAGAGCCCTGTAGTTCATTTTCCCTTCAACTAAATATCAAATTCCCTTTCAAAAGTTGCTGCTGAATTTGCTTCCATCACATTTTCAGACAGTGCATTTCAGATCAGAACAACTCACTGCATAAAGAAAGTTCTTCACATCTCTCCTCTGGTTCTTTTCCAAATACCTTTATTCTGTGTCCTCTGTTTACCCACCATTCTTCCACTGGAAACAGACTTACTTACTCTATCAAAACCCTTCATGATATTGAACATCTGTATTAAATCTCCCCTTATGAAAAAGGACAAGGATAGACGAGGAAAAAGGTTCTCAGTTGGGGAAAGGATAATTTTACTAAGCTGAGATGTGATTAGCAAAAGTGAACTGGAAACAGCTACTTGACGGGAAATCAGTGTCTGAGCAGTGGGAGGCATTCAACGAGGAGATAGTGAGGGTTCATGGCAAATATGTTCCCACAAATCAACAGGGTGGGCCTCCCAAATCCAGAGTCCCCTGGATGTCACGAGGCATACAGGGCAGGTTAAGGGGAAAAGGGAAGAGTTTGTCAGTATCCAGGAGCAAAATAAGACAGAAATCCCAGAGGAGTATAGAGATCACAGGGGTTCAATTAAAAAATGAAATTAGGAAAGCACAGAGAGGGCATCAAAGATATTGACAAGTAAAATCAAGGAAAACCCAGAGATGTTTTATGAATGAATAAAGAGCATGAAGATAACTGAAGACAGAATACGGCCTATTAGAGACCAAAATGGTGGAGGCAGGAGTCGTGGGATTCGTCCTTAATAAATACATTGCGTCTGACTTCACAGCAGAAGTGATGACGCTGACATTGTAGTTGAGGAGGAGTCTGAAATATTAGATGATATAAATATAGTGAGAGAAGAAATGTAAAAGAGCTTAGCATCTTTGAAAGTAGACAATTTCCAGGCCCGGATGAAATGTATCACAGACTGTTAAGACCGGCAACAGAGGAAACAGCATAGGATCAGACCATCATTTTCTAATCCTCTGTGGCTACTGGCATGCCGTCAGAGGAATGGAGTAATTCTTATTCTCTACAGTTGTTTAAAACGGGAGAAAGGGATAGACCAATTACAGCCCAGTCAGCCTGAATTCGGTGCAGGAAAAATTATTGGAAAAATCTGACAGTCAGTATAAATCGGCATTTAGAAAGGCATGGCACAATCAAGGACTGTCAGTATGGATTTGTTAAGGGAAGGTCTTGTCTGAGTAACTTGATTAAATTTTTCGAGGAAGTATCGAGGAGGGTCGATGAGGGCAGTCTATTTGCTGTAGTCTGTATAGATATTAGCAAGGCCTTTGATAAGAGCCCGAATGACAGGTTGGTCAAAAAAGTAAAAGCTCATGGCATCCAAGGGAAAGTGGCAAGTTGGGTACAAAAATTGGCTCATTGGCAGGAAGCAAAGGGTAATGGTCGACGGGGATTTTGTGACTCGAAGGCTGTTTCCAGTGGAGTTCCACAAGACTCAGTACTGGCTCCCATACTTTTTGTGGTATCTATCAATGATTTAGACTTCAATGTAGGGCGCATGATTAAGAAGTTTGCAGATGATACAAAAATTGGCTGTGTTGTTGATAGTGTGGAAAAAAGTTGTAGCCTGCAGGAAGATATCAGTGGTCTGGTCAGGTGGGCAGAAACTTGGCAAATGGAATTCAATTTGGATATGTGTGAGGTAATACATTTGGGGAGGGCTTATAGGACAAGACAATACACAATAAATGGCAGGATACTGAGAAGTGTAGAGGAACAGGGGGACCTTGAAGCGCATCTCCACAGATCTCTGAAAGTAGCAGACCATTTAAACAGGGTGGGTAAGAAGGTATACTGGATACTTTGCTTTATTAATCGATGCATAGAATATAACAGAAGGTAGGTTATGCAAGAATTGTATAAAACACCAGTTAGGTCAGAGCTAGAGTATTCTTTACAGTTCTGGCCATCATATTACAGGAACGATGTGATTCCACTGGAGAGGGTACAGAGGAGATTTACGACTTTGTTGCCAGGACTGGGGAATTTTAGTTAAGAGGAAGATTGTATAGTACCTGGTTATGCACTTGAAGGGTTGTAACCTGCAAGGCTGTGGACCAAGAGCTAGAAAGTGGCATTAGGCTGGAGAGCTCTTTTGCAGCCATCGTGAACACGATGGGTTGATTGGCCTCCTTCTGTGCTGTAAAGGTCTATGATTCTTAACATTCGCTGCTCTAAAAAAGAACAATCCCAGCTTCTCCAGTCTCTCCTGGTAACTGAAATCCCATATCCTTTGTACAATTCTGGTAAATCTCCTCTACACCTTCTCTAATCCTTGAACTGCTGGCAAAAGTGTGTTTCTTAGAATTCGACACAATATTAAAGCAGGGGCCTAACCAGTGATTTGGAAAACGGTAGCCTTTCTTCCAGAATTTTGTTATCTTTGCCTCAGTTTGTAAAGCCAAGGCCTGCATTTATTAACAGATGTCGCAAATTGTCCTGCCACCCTCAAAGATTGGAATAAGTACACCCCAGGTCTCTCTGATCGTGCACTCCCTTTAAAATTGTACAGTTTAGCTTATATTACATCATCTAGAGCCATCTTTTGTTTCTTACCTTGTCCCATTACCTCTCCTTTTGCCTTACACAATCATCGCTTCTGTCAGTCAATCTCTCCTGTCTTCCATCTATCACAGACCTCCCCTTTGTTCTTTCTGCCCCTCCTCCCTGCCCCTGCTTAAAATATCTCTTCCTTAACTTTTTCCAGTTCTGTCGAAAGGTTCGACACGCAACGTTGATCCTTTATCTCTCTCCTCGATGCAGGCTGACCTGCTGAGTGTTTCCAGCATTTTCTATTATTATTTCAGATTTCCAACATCTGCAGTATTTTGCTATTGTAATAGTGGCAAATGGTTGTTTTTCAGTAGCTGGGAAGCATACAGTGGTGTCCACCAGGGGTTCCTGTTCAGACCACTGGTCTGTTATGTACATCAATGACAATGACTTGGGTACACACCACATAATTTCAAAGTTTGCAGATGTCAGGAAACGCATAAATGTTAATAAACGGTGAGAAGGACAGTAAAATACATCAGGAGGGCACAGACAGTCTGGTGAAACGGGCAGAATAATGACAGATAAAATTTAACACAGAGAAGGGTGAAGTGATACATTTTGGCAGGAACTGGAAAAAGTTAAGGAAGAGATATTTTAAGCAGGGGCAGGGAGGAGGGGCAGAAGGAACAAAGGGGAGGTCTGCGATAGGATGGAAGACAGGAGAGATTGACTGACAAAAGGGATGATTGTGTAAGGCAAAAGGAGAAGTAATGGGACAAGGTAAGAAACAAAAGATGGCTCTTGATGATGTGTGAATGATGATGGCAGCAACATTAACAGCTTCCTTGTGAGGAAACAAAAGAAAAATATCTATGTAAAGAAATACAGGGGCTGATTTATAGTCTGAAATTGTTGAAGTCGCTGTTAAGTCCAGAAGGCTGCAAAGTGCCTAATAGAATGATGAGGTGCTGTTACTCGAGCTTACTGTGGTTGACACGGCCCTTGACCGTGAGCGGTCCATTTCCCACACTTCTGCTCTCACCCCTTCCCCTCCCTCCCACAAGCATGATAGAGCGACCCTTGCCCTCAGCTTTCACCCCACCAGGCTGCACATTCTGCGGATCATCCTCCTCCATTTCCGCCACCTCCAGCGTGATTCCACCACCAAACACATCTTCCCCTCACCTCCCCTTTCGGCATTCCGAACGGACCACACCCTCTGCGACACCCTGGTCCACTCCTCTATCACCCACAACACCCCTTCCCCTTTGCCCGGCACCTTCCCATGAAAGCACAGGAGATGCAACACCTGCCCTTTTATCTCCTCCCTTCGAACTGTCCAGGGCCCTATACATTCCTTCCAGTGTAAGCAGCAATTTAATTGTACTTCTTACAATTTAGTTTACTGTATTCGCTGCTCACAATGCGGTCTCCTCTACATTGGGGAGACCAAACGCAGATTGGGTGACTGCTTTGCCGAACACCTCCATTCAGTCCGTAAGGGTGACCCCGAGCTTCCTGTTGCCTGCCACTTTAATTCACCGCTCCACGCCCACTCTGATCTCTCCATCCTCGGACTCTTACACTGTTCCAATGATGTTCAACTTAAGCTTGAGGAACAGCACCTCATCTTGCTATTAGGCTCTTTACAGCTTTCTGGAATTAACATCGAGTTCAACAATTTCACACTATAAAGCGGACCCTGTATTTCTTTATATTTATTTCTCTTGTTTGCTCACATGGTAGCTTTTAATGTTGCTGCCATCATCATTCACGCATCGTCTGGAGCTATATTTTGTATCTTATCTTGTCCCATTACCTTTCCTTTTTCCTAGCACCATCATGCCTTTTGTCAGTCAATCCCTCCTGCCTTCCATCCTATCACAGACCTTCACTTTGTTCTTTCTGACCCTCCTCCCTGCCCCTGCTTGAAAATCTCTCTTCCCTAACATTTTCCAGTTCTGACGAGGGGTTCGACCCGCAACGTTGACTCTGTTTCTCTCTCACTCCATGCTGCCTGACCTGCTTAGTGTTTCCAGCATTTTCTGTTGTTATTTCATTTAACACTACTCTCTGATTTCTGTCGCTTATCCAATTTCCGAGACATGTTGCCACTGACTTTTTAATCCCATAGGCTTCAATGTTGGTATTATGTGGTACTTTATCGGACGCCTTTTGATGGATAGGCAAATTGAGAAAGTATAGGCAGTAGCAATCATAGCATCATAGAATCATAGAACTGGTGGGCCAATTTGTGTTGCCGCCCCGCTCTGATCACAGGCCTCACCTGGGTTCAATCAGTGAATAACAAAATCATTGAATTTAATCCTATTTTATTATTTCTATCTATTTGTTCTCAGCCAATGGGTGATGCTGTCAAGGCCAATATTACTTGCCCATCCCTAGTTACCCATGAGAAAATGGTGGGCCTCCAGCTTGAGCCACTGCAGTCCGTGCAGTGAAGATCCTCCCACAATATTGTTACTGAAGGAATTTCAGGCTTTCGACCCAGTGATGATGAAGGAACAGTGATACATTTGAAGGGTTTGGTAGCATAGTGGTTATGTTGTTGGCTAGTAAACCAGATGCCAGGACGAAAGAACAAGAACTCAAATCCCATCAGCTGGGGAATTTTAATTCAATTATTTAGACAAATCTGGAATAAAAAGCTAGTGTCAGTAATGGTGACCATGAAACTACTGGACTATTGCAAACATCCATCTGGTTCACTAATGGCCTTTAGGGAAGGAAATCTGCCGTCCTTACCCGGTCTGACCGAAATGTGACTCCAGACTCACTGCAATGTGTTTGACTCGTATCTGCCCTCTCAAAGGGCCTAGAAAACCACTCAGTTGTATGAGGCGGCTCACCACCACCTTCTCAAAGTAACTAGGGATGGACAATAAATGAAGGCCTTGCCAGCGGTGCCAACATCCCGTGAATGCATAAAACAAATCTAAGACTGGATACTGTGTGCCTTGGGGTTGATGGCGTTCTGTGCTACAGTCCGAGTCGAATATTAACCCTTCCTCTGTGCCTCTTGTCCCCTTGATGCCAATTGCAGACAACATCTGTGGCCCTGGGGGTGAAACGTACTTACAGTTAAATCAGAAGCATAAACAAACTAGAGGCAAAAATTTTACTGAACACTTGGCAATGAGCTGGGGCTGAACACGTGGAGGAGAATATTAATAACGAGGCATTCCCGGACTGGGGGCCAATGTAGGTCAGCGAGCACAGGGGTGAATCTGGTTATTCTTATTTAGATAAAATTCAATTAACACACAAACAAGAGGGCAGAGCCGCAGCCACTGACACAGAAATACTCACAAAAGCTTTTTAAAGAGGCCAGACGAGTCACACAGTCTTTTTAAAGAGACAGGACCAGTCACACTGTCTTTTTAAAGAGATAGGACCAGTCACACAGTCTTTTTAAAGAGACAGGACCAGTCACACAGTCTTTTTAAAGAGACAGGACCAGTCACACAGGCTTTATATAGAGACAGGACCAGTCACACAGGCTTTATAAAGAGACAGGACCAGTCACACAAGCTTTTTAAAGAGACAGGACCAGTCACACAGGCTTTATAAAGAGACAGGACCAGTCACACAGTCTTTTTAAAGAGACAGGACCAGTCACACAGTCTCTTTAAAGAGACAGGACCAGTCACGCAGGCTTTATATAGAGACAGGACCAGTCACACAGGCTTTATAAAGAGACAGGACCAGTCACACAGGCCTTATATAGAGACAGGACCAGAAACACAGGCTTTATAAAGAGACAGGACCAGTCACACAGTCTTTTTAAAGAGACAGGACCAGTCACACAGTCTCTTTAAAGAGACAGGACCAGTCACGCTGGCTTTATATAGAGACAGGACCAGGCACACAGGCTTTATAAAGAGACAGGACCAGTCACACAGGCTTTTTAAAGAGACAGGACCAGTCACACAGGCTTTATAAAGAGACAGGGCCAGTCACACAGTCTTTTTAAAGAGACAGGACCAGTCACACAGGCTTTTTAAAGAGACAGGACCTATCACACAGGCTTTATATAGAGACAGGACCAGTCACACAGGCTTTATATAGAGACATGACCAGTCACACAGGCTTTTTAAAGAGACAGCACCAGTTACACAGGCTTTATAAAGAGACAGGACCAGTCACACTGGCTTTTTAAAGAGACAGGACCAGTCACACAGGCTTTATAAAGAGACAGGACCAGAAACACAGGCTTTATAAAGAGACAGGACCAGTCACACAGGCTTTATAAAGAGACAGGACCAGTCACACAGGATTTTTAAAGAGACAGGACCAGAAACACAGGCTTTATAAAGAGACAGGACCAGTCACACAGGCTTTATAAAGAGACAGGACCAGTCACACAGGCTTTATAAAGAGACAGGTCCAGTCACACAGGCTTTATAAAGAGACAGGACCAGTCACACAGTCTTTCTAAAGAGACAGGACCAGTCACACATACTTTTTATAGAGACAGGACCAGACACACAGTCTTTCTAAAGAGACAGGACCAGTCACACAGTCTTTTTATAGAGACAGGACCAGACACACAGTCTTCCTAAAGAGACAGGACCAGTCACACAGTCTTTTTATAGAGACAGGACCAGTCATACAGTCTTTTTATAGAGACAGGACCAGTCACACAGTCTTTTTAAAGAGACTGGACCAGAAACACAGGTTTTATAAAGAGACAGGATCAGTCACACAGGCTTTATAAAGAGACAGGATCAGTCACACAGGCTTTGTAAAGAGACAGTACCAGAAACACAGGCTTTATAAAGAACATAAGAACATAAGAACATAAGAACATAAGAAGTAGGAGCAGGAGTAGGCCAATCGGCCCCTCGAGGTTGCTCTGCCATTCAATAAGATATTGGCTGATCTGATCCTAACCACCAATCCACTATCACAGAACCATCTCCTGAGTCTAACAGAATTAGACACACGAAATAGGAGCAGGATCAGGCTACATGGCCCCTGGGCCCGCTCCGCTACCCACAGGGCCATGACCGATCCGAACCTAGACTCATGTCCAAATTCCTGCCCGCTCCCCGTAACCCTTAATTCCCTTTACTTCTAGGAAACTGTCTGTTTCTGTTTTAAATTTATGTAATGATGTAGCTTCTACAGCTTTTTGAGGCAGCATATTCCATGGAATTACCATAATCTGAGTGAAGCAGTTCCTCATCATCTCAGTTTTGAAAGAGCAGCCCATTATTCTAAGACTATGCCCCCTAGTTCTAGTTTCACCCATCATCGGGAACATCTTCCCCGCATCCACCCAATCCAACACCTTCACAATCTTAATAGTTTCAATAAGATCGCCTCTCATTCTTCTGAACTCCAATGAGTAGAGTCCCAATCTTCTCAACCTCTCCTCATATGTCCATCCCCTCATCCCCGGGATTAACCGAGTGAACCTTCTTTGTACTGACTCGAGAGCAAGTATGTCCTTTCTTAAGTATGGACACCAAAACTGTACGCAGTATTCCAGGTGCGGTCTCACCAATACCTTGTACAACTGTAGCAATACCTCCCCATTTTTATATTCTATCCCCCTAGCAATGAAAGCCAATATTCCATTGGCCTTCTTAATCACTTGCTGCACCTGCATACTAACCTTTTGAGTTTCGTGCACCAGGACCCCCAGATCCCTTTGTACTTCAGTACTTTCAAGTTTCTTGCCATTAAGATAATAACTTGCTCTACGATTTTTCCTGCCAAAGTACATAACCTCACACTTTCCAGTATTGTATTCCATCTGCCAAACCTCTGCCCACTTACTTAGCCTGTCGATGTCCCCTTGCAGGTTTTTTATGTCCTCCTCACTCACTACTTTCCCTCCCATCTTAGTATCATCTGCAAATTTGATATGTTACACTCGGTCCCCTCCTCCAAGTCGTTAATATAGATTGTAAAGAGTTGGGGAACCAGCACTGACCCCTGCGGAACACTACTAGTTACTGATTGCCAGTCTGAGAATGAACCATTTATCCCAACTCTCTGCCTTCTGTTAGATAGCCAATCCTCTATCCATGCCAGAATATTACCCCCAATTCCGTGATTTTTTAACTTAAGCAATAATCTTTTGTGTGGCACCTTGTCAAATGTCTTTTGGAAGTCTAAATACACTACGTCCACTGGTTCCCCTTTTTCCACCCTATACGTTACTTCCTCAAAGAACTCCAGCAAATTTGTCAAACATGACTTCCCCTTCATAAAACCATGCTGACTTTGTCCTATTAAATTATGATTATCCAAATGTCCTGTTACTGTCTCCTTAATAATGGACTCCAAAATTTTACCTACCACAGATGTTAGGCTAACCGGTCTATAGTTTCCAGCCTTCTGTCTACTGCCCTTTTTAAATAAGGGTGTTACATTAGCAGTTTTCCAGTCTGCCGGGACCTTTGCCAAGTCCAGGGAGTTTAGGAAAATTATTACCAATGCATGCACAATCCCTACCGCCACTTCCCTCAAGACCCTAGGATGTAAGCCATCAGGTCCAGGTGATTTATCCGCCTTGAGTCCCATTATTTTACCGAGTACCGCTTCCTTAATGATTTTGATCGTGTTTAGCTCCTCCCCCCCTTTAGCCCCCTGTTTGTCCAGTGTTGGGATATTCTTAGTGTCTTCTACTGTAAAGACTGATGTAAAATATTCATTCAGTGTTCTTGCCATCTCCATATTTCCCACCATTAATTTCCCGGTCTCATCCTCTAAGGGACCAACATTTACTTTAGCCACCCTTTTTCTTTACATATAACTATAAAAACTATAAAGAGACAGGACCAGACACACAGGCTTTAAAAAGAGGCAGGACCAGAAACACAGGCTTTATAAAGAGACAGGACCAGACACACAGGGCTAGAAATTCAGTACGCTTTGCACCCAGTTTTCACCCAAAGAGGGCTTTTGCGCCACTTGCTGAGCTTTCGCCGATATTCAGCGCTGCGGTAATGGCGGCGTTAACCAGTAGCGCAGCGCCACCACCGATGATGTCATCGCTGTGCGCAGTGCCCCGCTACCACCCCGCTACCGGCCCGACCGCCATATTTAGTTGCGGCCGCCTCTTCCGTAGCGGCCGCAAACAGCAATCAGAAAACGGGGCCGTCCTGTAGCCTTAGTGGGGCGCTTTAAGGTGGAGGTGCGGCTGGCCGCTTTTTCGGCGGCCGCCTGCCCGCACCTCCTTCCCCGGCCTCCTCCACCCCCCCCCGCGGCATTGCCAGCTGCTTTCCGCGAACCCGGCACTTCTCCGTGGCGCCGGGCTCATTTGCCGGCACTATCCAGCGGCGATCTCCCCATTGCAGGCACCTCCCCCTTAAGAGAAGGAGGAGGCCTGCAGTACCGCAGCCTGCCGCTCCGCAGCGGGTGGCGCAGCGGCGCCTAGAGCGCTGAAATTCAGTTTCAGCGCCCCAAGCGGGGGCGGGCACACCCTGGAATAGCGCCCGGTTCCGAATTGGGGCGCAAAAACTGAATATCTGACGGGCGCAACTGGCTCCACGGTCAGCGCTAACTTTTGGGCACATGCCAGCTGGCGGGCCCAAAGTGAATCTCTAGGCCACAGTCTTTATAAAGAGACAGGACCAGACACACAGGCTTTATAAAGAGACAGGACCAGACACACAGGCTTTATAAAGAGACAGGACCAGAAACACAGGCTTTATAAAGAGACAGGACCAGAAACACAGGCTTTATAAAGAGACAGGACCAGTCACACAGGCTTTATAAAGTGACAGGACCAGTCACACAGGCTTTATAAAGAGACAGGACCAGTCACACAGGCTTTATAAAGAGACAGGACCAGAAACACAGGCTTTATAAAGAGACAGGACCTGAAACACAGGCTTTATAAAGAGACAGGACCAGTCACACAGGCTTTTTATAGAGACAGGACCAGTCACACAGGTTTTATAAAGAGACAGGACCAGAAAAACAGGCTTTATAAAGTGACAGGACGAGAAACACAGGCTTTATAAAGAGACAGGACCAGACACACAGGCTTTATAAAGAGACAGGACCAGAAACACAGGCTTCATAAAGAGACAGGGCGAGAAACACAGGCTTTATAAAGAGACAGGACCAGAAACACAGGCTTTATAAAGAGACAGGACCAGACACACAGGCTTTATAAAGAGACAGGACCAGTCACACAGTCTTTTTAAAGAGACAGGACCAGTCACACAGGCTTTATAAAGAGACAGGACCAGAAACACAGGCTTTATAAAGAGACAGGACCCGTCACACAGGCTTTATAAAGAGACAGGACCAGTCACACAGTCTTTTTAAAGAGACAGGACCAGTCACACAGTCTTTATAAAGAGACAGGACTAGAAACACAGGCTTTATAAAGAGACAGGACCAGACACACAGGCTTTATAAAGAGGCAGGACCAGTCACACAGTCTTTTTAAAGAGACAGGACCAGTCACACAGTCTTTATAAAGAGACAGGACCAGACACACAGGCTTTATAAAGAGACAGGACCAGAAACACAGGCTTTATAAAGAGACAGGACCCGTCACACAGGCTTTATAAAGAGACAGGACCAGTCACAAAGGCTTTATAAAGAGACAGGACCAGTCACACAGGCTTTATAAAGAGACAGGACCAGAAACACAGGCTTTTTAAAGAGACAGGACCAGAAACACAGGCTTTATAAAGAGACAGGACCAGTCACACAGGCTTTATAAAGAGACAGGACCAGACACACAGGCTTTATAAAGAGACAGGACCAGTCACATAGACTTTATAAAGAGACAGGACCAGACACACAGGCTTTATAAAGAGAAAGGACCAGTCACATAGACTTTATAAAGAGACAGGACCAGTCACACAGGCTTTATAAAGAGACAGGACCAGTCACACAGGATTTATAAAGAGACAGGACCAGTCACACAGGCTTTATATAGAGACAGGACCAGACACACAGGCTTTATAAAGAGACAGGACCAGTCACACAGGCTTTATATAGAGACAGGACCAGACACACAGGCTTTATAAAGAGACAGGACCAGACACACAGGCTTTATAAAGAGACAGGACCAGAAACACAGGCTTTATAAAGAGACAGGACCAGAAACACAGGCTTTATAAAGAGACAGGACCAGTCACACAGGCTTTATAAAGTGACAGGACCAGTCACACAGGCTTTATAAAGAGACAGGACCAGTCACACAGGCTTTATAAAGAGACAGGACCAGAAACACAGGCTTTATAAAGAGACAGGACCAGAAACACAGGCTTTATAAAGAGACAGGACCAGTCACACAGGCTTTTTTAGAGGCAGGACCAGTCACACAGGTTTTATAAAGAGACAGGACCAGAAAAACAGGCTTTATAAAGTAACAGGACCAGCCACACAGGCTTGTTAAAGAGACAGGACCAGTCACACAGGCTTTATAAAGAGACAGGACCAGAAACACAGGCTTTATAAAGAGACAGGACGAGAAACACAGGCTTTATAAAGAGACAAGACCAGACACACAGGCTTTATAAAGAGACAGGACCAGTCACACAGTCTTTTTAAAGAGACAGGACCAGTCACACAGGCTTTATAAAGAGACAGGACCTGAAACACAGGCTTTATAAAGAGACAGGACCCGTCACACAGGCTTTATAAAGAGACAGGACCAGTCACACAGTCTTTTTAAAGAGACAGGACCAGTCACACAGTCTTTATAAAGAGACAGGACCAGAAACACAGGCTTTATAAAGAGACAGGACCAGACACACAGGCTTTATAAAGAGACAGGACCAGTCACACAGTCTTTTTAAAGAGACAGGACCAGTCACACAGTCTTTATAAAGAGACAGGACCAGACACACAGGCTTTATAAAGAGACAGGCCCAGAAACACAGGCTTTATAAAGAGACAGGACCCGTCACACAGGCTTTATAAAGAGACAGGACCAGTCACACAGGCTTGATAAAGAGACAGGACCAGTCACACAGGCTTTATAAAGAGCCAGGACCAGTCACATAGGCTTTATAAAGAGACAGGACCAGAAACACAGTCATTATAAAGAGACAGGACCAGTCACATAGACTTTATAAAGAGACAGGACCAGTCACATAGACTTTAGAAAGAGACAGGACCAGTCACATAGACTTTAAAAAGAGACAGGACCAGTCACATAGACTTTATAAAGAGACAGGACCAGTCACACAGGCTTTATAAAGAGACAGGACCAGAAACACAGGCTTTTTAAAGAGACAGGACCAGAAACACAGGCTTTATAAAGAGACAGGACCAGAAACACAGGCTTTATAAAGAGACAGGACCAGTCACACAGGCTTTATAAAGAGACAGGACCAGACACACAGGCTTTATAAAGAGACAGGACCAGTCACACAGGCTTTATAAAGAGACAGGACCAGACACACAGGCTTTATAAAGAGACAGGACCAGTCACATAGACTTTATAAAGAGACAGGACCAGTCACACAGGCTTTATAAAGAGACAGGACCAGTCACACAGGCTTTATAAAGAGACAGGACCAGACACACAGGCTTTATAAAGAGACAGGACCAGACACACAGGCTTTATAAAGAGACAGGACCAGAAACACAGGCTTTATAAAGAGACAGGACCAGTCACATAGACTTTATAAAGAGGCAGGACCAGTCACACAGGCTTTATAAAGAGACAGGACCAGTCACATAGACTTTATAAAGAGACAGGACCAGTCACACAGGCTTTATAAAGAGACAGGACCAGAAACACAGGCTTTATAAAGAGACAGGACCAGTCACACAGGCTTTTTAAAGAAACAAACGCTGCAAATGAAACGGCCTAGAAATTGCTCTCGGGCGGTGGTTTAAAACAGGCGGTATCAGACCCGAAATTCTGATTGGAATTTATCGGCCATCAGATCTGTCCTTACAGATTCTCAGTCCATTAATGTTCATTCACAGGTTCTAATATTGAACTGAATATGGCCCCTTAGAACCTGCTTATTTTGCTTACATTAATTCGTACTATGTGTACTTGTCCTTAATATAGAGAAATGTTTAATAAAGTTATTAGAATTAGTAGGTTCTTGCCCACATGTCATCCCTCTGTCTATAGATAGTAATGTATAACACTTTTGACGTGTGCCTTATAGGTATTGGAGATAATTTGGGGAGTCAGCAGGGGAGTTATTCACCACAGAATTCCCAGCCTCTGACCTGCTGTAGTAGCCACGACATTTATGTGGCTGGTCCAGTGAGTCTCTGATCAATGGCGACTCCTAGGATTTTGATGTTGGAGGATTCATAAGAACATAATAAGTAGGAGTAGGAGTGGATCATTTTGCACCCCGAGCCTGCTCCGCCATTCAATAAAATCCTGGCTGAACTGATCTTGGTCTCAACATCACTTCATTTTCCACTCCAAATAACTCTTGACTCCATTATCTTTCAAAAATCTGTCTATCTCCACCCAAAATATATTCAATGACTCAGCCTCCCCAGGTCTCGGTGGTAGAGATGCCATTGACTGTCAAGTGGAAGAGGTTAGATTCCCTCTTGTTGGAGGTGGTCATTGTCCGCCACTTGTGTGGGGAGAATTTACCATAATGACACCAGGGATGAGGGATTTCAGTTATGTAGGGAGTGGGGAGTGGGGAGACAAGAAATGCTGGGATTGTTCTCCTTATAGCAGAGAGGTTTAGTGGGAGATTTGAATAGTGTTCAAAATGATGAGGGGTTTTGATACAGTAAGCATGGAGAAACTGTTTCCACTACTTGCCTTGTCATTACCAAAAGGAAAGGACACAGAAAAAAATAATCGGTGAAAGAAACAGAGAGCAGAAGAGAGAACTTTGGTCACACGGTGAGTTGTTATGATCTGGAATGAACTCTGAAAGTCTGGTGGAAGCAGATTCAGTGGGCTCAGGTAATAGCACTCTCAACTCTAAGTCAGAAGGTTGTGGGTTGAAGTCCCACTCCAGCCATTTGAACACAAAAATCGAGGCTAACACTGCAATGCAGTACTGAGGGATCGCTGCAGTGTTGAAGAGGCAGTATTGAGGGAGCATTGCATTGTAGGAAGGGACGTTTTTTGGATGTGACGTTAAACCGAGGCCCCGTCTGTTCTCTAAGGTGAACGTAAAAGTTCCCATGGAAATACATCGAAGCAGAGCAGCAGAGTTAACCCAGTGTTCTGACAAATATTTATCTCAATCAACATCACCAAAGGAGATTATCTGGTCATTATCACATTGTTGTTCGTGGGAGCTTGCTGTGCACAATTTGGCTGCTACGTTTCCTGCAGCAGTGGCTACACTTCAAAAGCACTTCATTGGCTGTAAAGCGTTTTGGGACATCTTAAGATCTTGAAAAACGCTACATAAATGCAATTCTCTCTTTCTTAACTGTAAGTTACAAAAGGTAATTGAATATATACTTGAAAATGAGACAACATCAGGGCTATGTGGAAACGGCTCAATTTTTCATTACCATTCACGACATGATATGACAGCTTTAAAATAATCTGATCTGTTGGTTGTGGGATCACTTGGCTCTGTCCCATTTCATCCACTGAGCACGATGGTAGTGGCATATGATATGATGGAGGGTGTCCTCGGGGTGAAGGCGAGACTATTCTCCACAAATATTATGCAGTGGTCAGTCCTACTAATATCGTCATGGACAGATGCATATGCGATAGGTAGGTTGGTGAGGACGAGGTCAGTCAGGCTGTGCTCTCATCTTGGTTCTCCCACCACCTGCCACAATCCCAGTCTAACAGCTGCGTTTTTCAGGGATTGGTTAATGATGATATTTCCGAGCCACTCTTGGTGATGGACATTGAGCTTTACCCTCTCCCGACCCAGAGTGTATTTGTATCCTTTCTGCACTCGGTTTCCAGCATGAACATGCGCTGAGTCATCAGCTGAGGGAGGGCGGTAGGGGGTAATCAGCAGGAAGTGACCTTACCATGTCTGACTGGAAGAAATACGACTGAATTATGTACTTAGTCAATGTTGAGGACCCGAAGGGTTTCTCCCTCCCAACTGTAGATCCCTGTGCCTCCACCTCTATTCGGTCTGTGCAGACCCTGGGACGGTGATGAGGGAGTCGGAAATATTGACTGATAGGAATTATTCTGTGAGTAAGACTATGCGAGAATTCAATATTTCCAGAGGGTTTAATGGACTATTGAGATGCATACAGGGTATTTATCTCATTGGTTAATGTTTGAAGCATTTTCTTTTGATTCCTTCGTATCAGTCCTTTGCTCCTGTTAATCTTTCTTCCCCTCAGTCAAACACCACCACATGTTTGTGTGGTTAAGGTCACTCTTTATAAACTTGCTGTTCTTGTTCTTGTCCTAGTTTCAGACAAGATAGAAATGAAATGGGAATCAAATTCCTGAACTGAGGCGGGGGCAGTAAAATCTATGCAACCTCGAAATTAAATCTCAGGATTTAGGTGGCTGCAGTGTAAACTAGGCAGCCCAGGGAATGAAATTCCCGGAATGAGGCTGGAGCAGAGCTATCTAGGTGGCCCTGGGAATGAAATTCCTCGACTGAGGCGGGAGCAGGGAAATATAGTCAGCCTGAAGAACAACATTCCTGAACTGAGGCTGGAGCAGTGTAATCTTTGCTGTCCTGGGAATGTAATTCCTGGATTGAGGAAGGAGCAGTGTAAACTAGGTGGCTCTAACAATTACATTCCTGGATTGAGGAGGGAGCACTTTAAACTAGATGGCTCTGCTAATGAAATTCCTAGGTTGATGTGGGAGCAGTGTAAACTAGGTGGCCCTGTCAATGAAATTCCTAGATTGAAGCGGGAGCAGTGTAATCTAGGTGGCTCTGACAATGAAATTCCTGGATTGAGGTGGGAGCAGTGTAAACTAGGTGGCTCTGGCAATGAAATTCCTAGATTGAGGCTGGAGCAGTGGAATCTAGGTGGCTCTGGCAATGAAATTCCTGGATTGAGGCGGGAGCAGAGTAAACTAGGTGGCTCTGGCAATGAAATTCCTGGATTGAGGCTGGAGCAGTGTAATCTAGGTGGCCCCGGCAATGAAATTCCTGGATTGAGGCTGGAGCAGTGTAAACTAGGTGGCCCCGGCAATGAAATTCCTGGATTGAGGCTGGAGCAGTGTAATCTAGGTGGCCCCGGCAATGAAATTCCTGGATTGAGGCTGGAGCAGTGTAATCTAGGTGGCCCCGGCAATGAAATTCCTGGATTGAGGCTGGAGCAGTGTAATCTAGGTGGACCTGGCAATGAAATTCCTGGATTGAGGCGGGAGCAATGTAAACTAGGTGGACCTGGCAATGAAATTCCTGGATTGAGGAGGGAGCAATGTAAACTAGGTGGCCCTGGCAATTAAATTCCTAGATTGAGGCGGGAGCAATGTAAACTAGGTGGCCCTGGCAATGAAATTCCTGGATTGAGGCGGGAGCAGTGTAAACTAGGTGGCCCCGGCAATTAAATTCCTGGATTGAGGAGGGAGCAATGTAAACTAGGTGGCCCTGGCAATTAAATTCCTAGATTGAGGCGGGAGCAATGTAAACTAGGTGGCCCTGGCAATGAAATTCCTGGATTGAGGCGGGAGCAGTGTAAACTAGGTGGCCCCGGCAATTAAATTCCTGGATTGAGGCGGGAGCAATGTAAACTAGGTGGCCCTGGCAATGAAATTCCTGGATTGAGGTGGGAGCAATGTAAACTAGGTGGCCCTTGGAAGGAAATTCCTGGGTTGAGGCGGGAGCAATGTCATGTAGATGAGTAAATGTAAGAAGTCACACAACACCTGGTTATAGTCCAACAGTTTTATTTGAAGTCACAAGCTTTCGGAGCGCTGCTCCTTCGTCAGGTGAAGTGAAGAGATGCATATAGATACAGCTTATATAGTCAGAGAATAATGTCAGATGTTTACAGGTAATCTTTCTAACTGCCATTTATCAAACCTCGGCAGAGAGATAATCACAGCAATTAAAGGTGTGAATGGTGTCCAAACAGGTCAGTCAGGAAAACATTACATCAACGAACAATGAGGTGGTGTCACTAAGGGTCAAATGTTGCAGATGCTGGGGTCTGTGTGAAAAACAATAAAACAGACAAAAAACTTTTTTTCTGCTGGAAATCACAGCAGGTCAGGCCGCATCTGTGTAGAGAGAACAAGCCAACAACGACTCGAGTCTGGATGACCCTACGTCAGGTGGGGTTACATGTAGCGTGACATGAACCCAAGATCCCGGTTCAGGCCGTCCTCATGGGTGCGGAACTTGGCTATCAGTTTTTGCTCGACGATTTTGCGTTGTCGTGTGTCTCAAAGGCCACCTTGGAGAATGCTTACCCGAAGATCGGAGGCTGAATGTCCTTGACTGCTGAAGTGTTCCCCGACTGGGAGGGAACACTCCCGCCTGGCGATTGTTGCACGGTGTCTGTTCATCCGTTGTCACAGTGTCTGCATGGTCTCGCCAATGTACCATGCTCCGGGGCATCCTTTCCTGCAACGTATGAGGTAGACAACGTTGGCCGTGTCACATGAGTATGTACCATGTACCTGGTGGGTGGTGTCCTCACGTGTGATGATGGTATCTGTGTTGATGATCTGGCATGTCTTGCAGAGGTTGCTGTGGCAGGGTTGTGTGGTGTCGTGGTCGCTGTTCTCCAGAAAGCTGGGTAATGCTCCTAGAAGTGGTCATTCTTCTCTCCCACCCCCCGTGCAGCTGATCCCCCAGTGGTGCCATGGCCTTTTCTCTGGCTGCTCTTCCCAGTGGAGCCATCACCACCACAAGTTTCCAGAACTGTGAACCAGTTAGTGAGCGAGATGCACTCTGGGGTTTCCTGCCCTACCTGCCTGGTCCTCATACTCTGTCTGCTGGTCACCAATTCCCTCTCTGCCTGCACACTCTGAGGCTGTGGGGTGACCACTTCTAGGAGCATGCTTTCCAAGTATTTCTCTGCCTCCATGATGCACTGTAGTGACTCCAGCTGCCGCTCAAGCTCCAAACACGGAGCTCAGGTTGATGCAGTTGGCGACACTTCCTGCACATGTGGTCGTCTAGGCCATAAGAAGCATCCAGGATATCCCACATGCACACGATGTGCAAATGACAGTACTGAGCTACCCTGCCATGCCTCTATTTACCAGTCTATTGGGATAATTTCGCAGAAATAAACTTAAAACTTTACAAGAAACTCTCAAAAGCTTCTCACCAATCAGCACCTCCCTCTTTTAGATGGGCTATGAACTACGTCTGTCTGATGGTCACCCATTCCCTCTCTGTCTACACAGTCTTAAGCTGCCGGGTGACCACCACCTGAAACGTGCTATCCACGTAGCTCTCAGCCTACAGATGGACCGCACTGTCATCAGCGGCTTCTCAAGCTCCAAAATTTGTGGGAAGTGTCCTGGGATTCCCAAATGGCACAGGATGTGCACTCCACGTTACTGAGGTGCTGGCTCATGCCTCTACTTAATTGACTATTAATTAACTTAACAGAATTAAACTCAAGACTTAAAAAAGTCATCATCTACTCACCATTTCTTGTTTCAGCATCTTTCCTTGTGCTGACGTCACTTACCTCGCTCCCTTATGCTCGCTCCCGGCTCCGGGTTCTCTGGCCTACCTTTATCTGCAGCTGCCCCTCTCATTCTCTCCTCCTCCCCCCTCTGCCCCTAATTCCTACTCTCTCCAAATTCACAACCATAGCACTCTGTTTAGAAGCACTCCTTTTAGGATCACTCTGTGCAGGCCACTGAAAAAAATGGATTTCCACAAAACTTGTTCTATGATTTACTCCATACCAGGATTTCAGGATCAAAAAAATAACAATCAATGAATTGCCCTAAACGACAGGATCTTAGAGCTGATACCACTGATGGAACGATGTGACTCACCTACATGGTGTGGAGATGCCAGAGTTGGACTGGGGTGGACAAATGTAAGAAGTCACACAACACCAGGTTATAATCCAACAGCTTTAATTGAAGTCACAAGCTTTCGGAGTGCTGCTCCTTCGTCAGGTGAAGTGGAGAGAGTGCCAGGATGTCACTGAGCGGCTGAAGAACATTCTGAGTGGGGACGGTAAACAGCCAGACGTCATTGTCCATATTGGCACTAACGAAATAGGCAGAAAGAGAGATGAGGTCCTGCAGGCAGACGAAAGGGAGCTAGGAAAGAGATCAATAGGCAGGGCATCAAAGGTAGCAATCTCTGGATTACTCGCAGTGCCAAGTGCTAGCGCCTACAGGAATAGGAGGATAGAACAGATGAATCCGTGGCTGGAGAGGTGATGCAGGAGGAAGGGCTTTAGATTCCCGAGGCATTGGGATCCTTTCTGGGGAAGGTGGGAACTGTACAAGCTGGACGGGTTACAACTCAACGGAGACGGGACCAATATTCTCGCGGGGAGGTTTGCTAGTGCTGTTGGGGAGGGTTTAACCTAGCTTGGCAGGGGGGTGGGCACCAGCATATAGGAGTAGAAAAGAGGAATAAGGTGCATAAAGCAGTGAGTGTGTTTGTTAGTACAAGAAAAGAAAGTAGTGTTAGAGGCAGAAGTAGTATTATATTAGATAGGAACAGACTAAGAAAATTTACAATAAATCGAAAAATGGGTCTAGAATGCATGTACATAAACGCATAAGGTGTGGTGAATAAGTTTGGTGAGCTACAAGCCCAATTAGCAGTGTGGCAATATGATGTTGTGGCAATAACGCAAATGTGGCTTAAAAACGATGAGGACTGGGCACTTCATATTCAAGGGTACAAGGTGTTCAGAAAAGATAGAGAAATAAAAAAAGGGAGGTGGGGTGGCAGTGCCGATTAAGGAAGACATTGTAGTGTTGCAAAGGGAGGATGTTCTTGAGGGGACAAGGACAGAATCCATTTGGTTAGAGCTGAGGAGCAAAAAGTGTATGATCACGCTAGGGGGGGTATTCTATAGGCCTCCAAATAGTGAGAGGGAGGTAGAGGAGTGAATCTGCAGGGAAAGCACAGAGATATGCAAGAGCTAGTGCATGCTGATATTGGGGAGCTTTAATTACCCAAACATCGATTGGGATAATGCTAGGGTAAAGTGAAATGAGAGGGAGGATTTTCTGAAATGTGTTCAGGATAAATTCCTTGACCAGTATATTCTTGGCCCAACTAGAAAGGAGGCATTGCTGGATCTGGTGCTGGGGAAAGAGGTGGTCCAGCTCGACCAAGTGACTATGGGAGAACACTTTGGCACGTGTGATCATCGTATCATAAGAATTAGATTAGCAATGGAGAGGAGAAAGGAACAATCTAGAGTGGACTTTCTAAACTGGAATAGGGCTAACTTCAATGGGATGCGAAAGGATCTAGCCAGGGTAAAATGGAACCAAAGACTGAAAGGAAAAACTGTAACAGAACAATGGGTGATCTTTAAGGAGGAGATGTTCCAAGTACAGGCTAGGTACATTCCAATAAGAGGTAAGGGTAAGGGAACCAATGCAAGGGCTCTTTGGATGGCGAGGGAGACAGAGACGACGATGAAACAAAAAAGGAGGGTGTGTGATTCATGTCAGTTTAAATCTTCAAGGGAGAACCACACCAAATACGTTAAGTTGAGAGGGGAAGTGAAGATGAAAATAAAATTGGCAAAGAGGGAATATGAGAGTAGAATGGCAGTAAACATAAAAGGGAACCCAAAAATCTTCTGCTGGAATGAAAATAGCAAGCGGGTAGTAAGAGGCGGGGTGGGGCCAATTAAGGACAAAGAAGCTGATATATGCTTAGACACGCAGGGCAAGTCTAGAATACTCAATGGCCCAGAACTTGGTGTCGGGGGCTTGCCGCGCGTTCAAGCCCCCGGTGTGCACTTACCCGGTGCGCCGACATCTGAAACCTGGCCTGCAGTGGATTTCCTGTCAGTGGCCCGGTTCTGATGTCGGCGCGCTGTGCTAACCTGACCCAGCGGCGTAGTTAGTGCGATGTGCCGGCTGGGATCAGGTGAGCACTGTTCAGCCAATCAGGGGAGGGGAAACTTCATTCATAAGTTTGAGAGTAAGAACTGTCAAACTCATGAGAAGTACTGCACCCCAAAACACTACTTAAACTTTAAATACATTTTTTTAAACACCCCAATCATTAAATTAAGTATAAATAAGTTTTTAAAAATAATTTAAACAATAATTTTTTTTTTGAAAAAAATAAATTTTTAATAATAAGTGTCTAAAACTAAACTTACGTTATTGTAGATTCTTTAAAATAATAAACCTGTGGAAAAAAAATTCTAAATTGCACTAAAACACAACTTACCTGTAAAAATAAATACTTACATGTGCTTTTTACAAGCATAAAGAGCGGAGGCATTTACACATGCGCAAATTCCCCAAAACAGAGGAAATCCAAGACGCATGCGCTGCCCCCTACAGCGCACACACTAGCCTCTTCACCTCTTGGGTTAGAGGAGAGGAAATGCTGGTTTTCAGCGCATGCGCTGTGCATGCTGAAAACCGGCATTTCCTCCGGCCAGACGCGTGAGTACCCCTTCCGTACTCACGCGTTTGGGGAGGATTTACTGCCCCATTGAATACTTTGTATCGGTGTTTACAAAGGAGGTGGATGCCGTCAAAAAATCGGTAGTTGTGGAAAAGGTAGCAGCAACGGACGGGGTAAAAATAGATACACAGGATGTATTAGAAAGGCTGGGTTTGTTTAGTGTAGATAAGTCGACTGGTCCAGATGGCTTGCATCCCAGGTTGCTAAGGGAATTGGGGGATGAGATAACGGAAGGGCTTGCCATAATTTTCCAATCTTCCCTAGATGCGGGGGAGGTGCCCGAGGATTGGAAAGTGGCAAAAATGACACCACTGTTCAAGAAAGGGTGTAAGGACAGTCCTAGTAACTACAGGTCGGTCAGTTTAACAGCAGTGTTGGGTAAAGGTTTAGAAACAATAATCAAGAAAAAAATTAACGGGCATTTGGAGAGGTTTAAGCTAATTAAGGAAAGCCAACCCAGATTTGTGAAAGCCAGATCGTGTTTGACTAATCTAAATTAATTTTTTGACGAAGTAACAGGGAGGATTAATGAAAGGAATGCAATGGATGTTGTCTACATGGATTTTAGGAAGGCGTTTAACAACGTACCACATAGAAGGCTGGTTAACAAAATTAATTGAGGCTCTTGTAATAGAATGGTCAGTGGCAGCTTGGATAAGGAATTGGCTTAATGACAGAAAACAGCGTGTTGTGGTAAATGGCTGTTTTTAAGATTGGAGGATGGTAGCCAGTGGTGTTCCGCAAGGGCCAGTGCTGGGGTCACTGCACTGCTTTTTTTGATATACATAAATGACCTGGATATTGGAATATAGTGTTGAATTTCTAAATTTGCCAGTGACACCAAACTTGGGGGTGTGGCAAACAGTGAGGATGATATCAATCGGCTGCAACAGGACATAGAAAGGCTAGTAGTGTGGAAAGACAAGTGACAGATGGAATTTAATACAGAGAAGTGTGAGGTGATGGAGTTCGTTAGAACCAACAGGGAGAGGCAATATACACTTAATGAAACATAGACACATAGAAACATAGAAAAATAGAAGGTAGGAGCAGGAGTAGGCCATTCGGCCCTTCGAGCCTGCTCCGCCATTCAATGAGATCATGGCTGATCATCCAAATTCAGTACCCTGTCCCTGCCTTCTCCACATATCCCTTGATCCCTTTAGTCTTAAGAAATATATCCAACTCCTTCTTGAATATATTTAATGAACTGACCTCCACCGCCCTCTGTGGCAGAGAATTCCACAGGTTCACCACTCTCTGGGTGAAGAAATTCCTCCTCATTTCAGCCCTAAATGGCTTACCCCTTATCCTTAGAATATGACCCCTGGTTCTGGACTCCCCGGCCAGCAGACTCATCCTTCCTGCATCTAGTCTCTCCAGGCCTGACAGAATTTTATAGGTTTCGATGAGATCCCCTCTCAACCTTATAAACTCCAGTGAGTATAAGCCCAATCGACCCAATCTCTCACCATACGTCATTCCTGCCATCCCAGGTATCAGCCTGGTAAATATTCGCTGCACTCCTTCCATGGCAAGAACGTGCTTCCTCAGGTAAGGCGACCAAAACTGCACACAATACTCAAGGTGTGGTCTCACCAAGGCCCTGTACAACTGTAGCAAGACATCCTTGTTCCTGTACTCGAACCCTCTTGCTACGAAGGCCAACATACCATTTGCCTTCTTAACCACCTGCTGTACCTGCATGCTTATCTTCAGCGATTGCTGCACAAGGACATCCAGGTCTCTTAGCACTTCCCCTTCTCCCAATCTATTGCCATTCAAAAAATTATCTGCCATCCTGTTTTTGCCACCACAGTGGATAACCTCACATTTATCCACATTATAGTGCATTTGCCATGTTTCTGCCCAATCACCCAACCTGTCCAAATCGTCCTGCAGTTTCACGACATCCTCCTTACAGCATACCCTCCCACCCAGCTTTGTGTCGTCTGCAAATTTGGAGATATTACATCCAATTCCCTCGTCCAGATCATTAATATATATTGTGAACAGCTGGGGTCCTAGGACCGATCCTTGAGGTACCCAACTAGTCACTGCCTGCCACTCAGAAAATGACCCGTTTATTCCAACTCTTTGCTTTCTGTCCGCCAACCAGTTCTTTATCCAAGTCAATACCTTGCCCCCAATCCCATGTGCCTTAATTTTGCACGCTAATCTCTTATGCGGGACCTTATCGAAAGCCTTCTGAAAGTCCAAGTACACGACATCCACTGGTTCTCCCTGATCTATTTTACCAGTTACATCCTCAAAAAATTCCAGTAGATTAGTCAAGCATGATTTACCTTTTGTAAATCCATGTTAACTTTGTCCGATCCTGTCACTGCTTTCCAAGTGCTCTGCTATTACATCTTTTATAATGGACTCCAGCATTTTCCCCACTACTGATGTCAGGCTTACTGGTCTATAACTCGCCACTTTTTCTCTACCACCTTTTTTGAATAGTAGGGTAACATTAGCTACCCTTCACTCCATGGGTACTGTTCCAGAGTCTATCGAGTTCTGGAAGATGACCAGCAGTGCATCTACTATTTCTAGGATCACTTCCTTAAGTACCCTGGGATATAGATTATCAGGCCCTGGGGATTTATCGGCATTCAGTCCATCAATTTTCCTAACACCATTTCCCTACAAATACTGATTTCTTTCAGTTCCACTCTTTCATCAGACCCGATGTTCCCCGGCATCTCTGGGAGGTTATTTGTGTCCTCCTTTGTGAAGACAGAACCAAAATATATATTTAGTTGGTCTGCCATTTCTTTGTTCCACATTATAAATTCCCCTGATTCTGACTGCAAGTGACCTACGCTTGACATCACCAATCTTTTTCTCTTCACATATCTGTAAAAGCTTTTACAGTCAGTTTTTAAGTTCCCTGCAAGCTTACTCTCATATTCTATTTTCCCTTTCTTAATTAATACCTTTGTCCTCCTTTGTTGAATTCTAAACTGCTCCCAATCCTCAGGATTATTGCTTTTTCTGGCCAATTCATATGTCCTCTCCTTCGATCTTATGCTATCCCTAATTTCCCTCGTTAGCCACGGTTGAGTCACCTTTTTTGTTTTATTTTTATGCCAAACTGGGATGAACAAATTCTGTAGCTCATCCATTCGGTCTTTGAATGTTTGCCATTGCCTCTCCACCGTCAACCCTTTGAGTGCCATTCCCCAATCAATCCTACCCAACTCGCTCCTCAGACCATCGTAGTTTCCTTTATTTAAATTGAGGACCCTAGTCTCTGAGTCAACTACTTCATTCTCCATCTTAATGAAGAATTCGGTCATATTATGATCGCTCCGACCCAAGGGGCCTCGTACAACAAGATTGCTAATTAATCCTTTCTCATTACATAATACCCAATCTAAGGTGGCCTGATTTCTGGTTGGTTCCTCGACATATTGGTCTAGGAAACCATCCCGTAAACACTCCAGGTATTCCTCCTCCACATTATTTTAACTAATTTGGTTGGACCAATCTATATGCAGATTAAAGTCACCCATGATGACTCCTGAGCCCTTATTGCACGCTTCTTTAATTTCCCTTTTAATGCCATCCCCAACCTCCGCCTTTCTGTTTGGAGGTCTATATACCACCCCCACTAACGTTTTTTCCCCTTAGTATTTCTCAATTCTACCCATACAGATTCCACATCATCAGAGCTAATATCCTTCATTACAATTGTGTTAATCCCTTCTTTAACCAGTAATGCTACACCACCTCCCTTACCTTTTTGCCTATCTTTCCTGAATATCGAATACCCCTGGAAGTTGAGTTCCCAGTCTTGGCCATCCTTGAGGCACGTTTCTGTAATCACAACCAAATCATATTCGTTGACCTCTTTTTGCGCAGCCAATTCATCCACCTTATTACAAGTGCTCCTCGCATTAAGACACAAACACTTCAGGCTTGTTTTTTTTAACGCTCTTAGACCTATTAGAATTATTATTTACTGTGGCCACGTTTGATTTAAACCGTTGATTTCTCTGACTGCCACTTTTGTTTTTCTCCTTCCTATCTTTTGCTTTTATCCTTGTTTCCCTTTCCTCTGCCTCCCTGCTCAGGTTCCCAACCCCCTGCCATTTTAGTTTAAACCCTCCCCCACAGCACTAGCAAACACTCCGCCTAGGACATCATCCAGCCCTGCCCAGGTGCAAACCATCCGGTTTGAACTGGTCCCACCTCCCACAGAACCGGTTCCAATGTCCCAGGAACTTGAATCCCTTCCCCTGGCACCATTCCTCGAGCCACATATTCATCTGAAGTATCCTTCTATTTCTACACTGACTAGCACGTGGCACTGGTAGCAATCCCGAGATTACTACCTTTGAGGTCCTGTTTTATAATTTATCTCCTAACTCCCTATATTCCACTTTTAGGGCCTCATCCTGCTTTTTACCTATATCGTTGGTGCCTATATGCACCACGACAACTGGCTGTTCACCCTCCCCTTCCAAGATGTTCTGCAGCCGTTCGGAGACATCCTTGACCCTTGCACCAGGGAGGCAACACACCATCCTGGAATCTCGTTTGCAGCCGCAGAAATGCCTATCTATTCCCCTTGCAATAGAATCCCCTATTACTATAGCTCTACCCCTTTTTCCTCCCGTGCTGTGCAGCAGAGCCACCCCTGGTGCTAGGAAGTTGGCTGCTCTTGCCTTCCTCTGATAAGCAATCCCCCCCTACAGTACTCAAAGTGGTGTACCTGTTGGAGAGGGGGATGGCCACAGGGTCCACTGCACTAACTGCCTGCACCTATTACTCTGCCTGTTGGTCACTCATTCCCCTAGGAAAATGATGTCATGGCGATAATAGAGACCTGGCTCTAAAAAGGGCAGGATTGGATACTAAATATTCCTGGATATACGATGTTCGAGAAAGATAGTGCAGGAAAGAAAGAAGATTGGGTAGCAGTACTGATTAAGGAGCAAATTACAGAGCTAGAGAGTGAGGATGTCTAGGAGGGTCAAGGACAGAATCTATTTGGTTAGAGTTAAGAAACAATAGAGGTGCCATTACACGACTAGTTTATTCTGTAGGCCACCAACTAGTGGGAAGAATACAAAGGAGAAAATGTGCAGGGAAATTACAGGGAGGTGGAAGAAATGTAGAGTAGTAATAATGTGGGACTTCAATTAACCTAATATAGACTGGGTTAGTAAAAGTATAAAGGGCAGACAAGGGGAAGACTTTCTGAAGTGAGTTCAAGAGGATTTTCGAGATTGGTGCATTTCTGGTCCAAAGAGGAAGGACGCATTGCTGGATCTGGTTCTGGGGAATGAGGTGTGTCAGGTGGAGCAAGTTTCAGTAAGGGAACATTTAGGGAACAGCGATCAGAGCATCATTAGCTTTAGATTAGCTATGGAAAAGGACAGGGAACAATCTATAGTAAAAAATACTTAAATGGAGGAGTGCCAGTTTCAGTGGGTTGAGAACGGAGCTGGTAAATTGGAAACAAAGATTAACAGGAAAAACTGTAATTGAACAATGGGCTGCCTTTATAGAAGCGATGATTCGGGTACAATCGAGGTACATTCCCACGAGGGGGAAAGGTAGGGCAAACAAAGCCGGAGCACCCCGGATGACGAAAAAGATAGTGAGTAAGATGACACAGACAAAGGGGGAGTATGACAGATGTCTGGTTGAGAATACAAGTGAGAAACAGGCTGAACATAGAAAGTTCAGAGATGAAGTCAAAAAGGAAATAAGAGTGGCAAAGAGAGAGTTTGAGGATGGATTGGCAGCTAACAGAAAATGGAATCTAAAAGTCTTCTATATGCATATAAATAGTAAATGGGTAGGAAAAGGAGGGGCGGGGCCGAAAAGGGACCAAACAGGAGAACTAGGAGTGGAAGCAGAGGGCCTGGCTGATATATTACATTAATACTTTGCATCTGTCTTCAACAAGGAAGAAGCTGCTGCCAAAGCCATAGTGAAAGAGGAGGTAGTTTAGATATTGGATGGGCTAAAAATTGATAAATGCGAGGAACATAAAGTCCTGCTGTACTGAAAGTAGATCAGTCACTAGGAGCGGATGGGATGCATCCTAGGATGCTGAGGGAGGTAAGGGTATAAATTGCGGAGGTACTGGCCATAATCTTCCAGCTCTCCTTAGATACGGTGTGGTGCTAGAGAACTGGAGAACTGCAAATGTTATACCCTAGTTCAAAAACGGGCGCAAGGATAAATCCAGCAACTTTGGTGGCGGGGTTGCTTTTAGAAACGATGATCAAGGATAAAATTAGCAGTCACTTGGTTAAGTTTAGATTAATTAAGGAAAGCATGCATGGATCTGTCAAAGGCAAATCGTGCTTAACTAGTGTTTTGGGTGCGGTAGTGGACCCAAATGCAGACAGACAGCCAGAGATTTGAGATGGAGTAAAACTCAAAAGATGCTTTACTAGACGGCTCTTCAAATGCAGGACATACAAAGAATTCTTCAAACAAAAGATCAAAGTAACAATTCAAAGAAACAAAAGCGAGTATACCAAACGCAGAGCAAGGACTATGAACTAACCTGTGACTTGCAGGCATGAGAACTCAAGACTGTGTGACTGGGGCTGGAAATAGTCAGCTTAAATAACAGGCCTGATTACTCTGATGAGTAAATTACTCTAATGAGACACAGGTGAGGAGAGAGCTACAGAGACATGGCAGCAGTGTACTGAGGCATCCTAACAGCCCTCTGGCGTCCAGCAGAGGAACGTGTAGCTGGGACCCTGACAGAACCCACCCCCCCCTAGGGACGGCACCTGATGTACCCGCAGTAGCCTCTGGCTGGCGCCGGTGGAACTCCCAGATAAGCCCAGGATCCAGGATGTCACGAGCCGGAACCCAGGAGCGCTCCTCTGGACTGTAACCCTCCTAGTCCACCAAATACTGGAGACTCCGCAGACCAGGCGGGAGCGAAGGGGACGGCTGACAGTGTAGGCGGGCTGGCCCCTTACTAGTCGAGGGGCTGGAGGTGGTCTGGTGGCTGGGGATAGGGGACTGGTCTGCACAGGTTTGAGACAGGAGACATGGAAGGATGGATGGATCCTCATGGATCGAGGCAACAGGAGACGGTAGGTAACTGGGTTTATCTTCCGGAGTATCTTGAATGGACTGACGAAGCGAGGAGCCAATTTGCGGGACTCGACCCGCAGGGTAAGGTCCCGGGTGGAGAGCCAAACCATTGGCCCAGGCCGGAGCAAAGGGGCAGGATTGCATCATCGGTTGGCCTGGATCCTCTGTCGACTTGATGCCAGTTGCAGCGCAGGACGGGCCTTTCTCCAGGTCCACTGGCAGCACCGGACGAACGACTCTGCCGACGGTACCCCCACCTCAGGTTCCTGCTTGGGGAACAACAGAGGTCGGTAACTGAACTGACACTCGAACGGTGACATCCCAATGGAGGAGTTCTGTAATGTGTTGTGAGCATATTCCACCCAAATGAAGTGTTTGCTCCAAGTAGAGGGGTTGGAGGAGGCAAGGCAGCGCAGAGTCATCTCCAGGTCCTGATTCATCCTCTCGGTCTGCCCATTGGACTGGGGATGATAACCCAAGGAGAGGCTGACCGCCGCACCCAGGAGACGACAGGAAGCCTTCCAGAACCGGGAGGTGAACTGGGGACAATGGTCTGACACTATGTCTAGGGGGTGGCCGTGTAGGCGGAAGACATGCTGCACCATGAGTTCTGCAGTTTCTCGGGCGGAAGGCAGCCTGGGCAGGGGGATGAACTGGCAGGCTTTGGAGAACCGGTCGACAACAACTAGGATGGCAATGTTACCCTGGGACGGTGGCAGATTGGTGACAAAGTCCAGGGAAAGGTGGGACCAAGGATGGTTTGGAATGGGGAGTGGGTGAAGGAGGCCATGTGGTCGTGTCCTGGGGTTCTTCTGCTGGGCACAGGTGCTGCAAGCTAAGACAAATGACCGGACATCCCTCTTGATCGACGGCCACCAGAATCTACTGTGGATAAACTGGAGCATCCGGGCGACCCCTGGATGCCCAGTCAGCCGGGACGAATGTCCCCACTGCAGGACTTGGGATTGGACTGTTGTGGGAACAAACAGTCGATTCAGGGGTCCGCCGCCTGAATCGGCCTCCCGCCGTTGTGCCTCTCGAATGGTTGTGTCGATGCCCCAGCGAACCGGAGCCAAAATCCTGGAGCTCGGAAGGATGGGTGTCAGTGTTTCACTTATATCCGGGGGGTCGAATTGCCGGGATAGCGTGTCAGCTTTCAGGTTTTTGGACCCGGGGCGGTAAGAGAGGATGAAGTTGATCCGAGTGAAGAAGAGCACCCACCGGGCCTGGCGAGAATTGAGGCGTTTGGCGTCCTGGAAGTAGGCGAGGTTCTTGTGGTCAGTCCAGACCACGAATGGATGTTTGGCCCGCTCTAGCCAGTGCCTCCATTCCTCCAACGCCAACTTGACAGCAAGCAGTTCTCTGGTCCCGATGTCATAGTTGTGCTCTGCAGGCAAGAGCCGCCTGGAGAAGAAGGCACACGGGTGGAGTTTCTGGTCTGTGACAGAACGTAGGGACAGGACGGCCCCTACTCCAATTACAGAGGCATCCACCTCGACCCTGAAGGGAAGAGATGCATCGGGGAGGGCCAGAACGGGAGCCGTCGTGAAGCGCCGGTGGAGTTCTTTGAATGCTTTCTCCTCCACGGGTGACCAGTGAAAAAGGGTGGATGTTGTCTTGGTTAAAGCCGAGAGGGGTGCCGCTATGGAGCTGAAGTTTCTGATGAACCTTCTGTCGAAGTTGGCCAAGCCGAGCAAGCGTTGGACCTGTTTGACTGAAGTGGGTGTTGGCCACTCACGGACGGCCTGGGTCTTGTCTGGGTCCATCTGGATGCTGCCATTGGTGATGGCGAAGCCCAGGAAGGAGACAGTGGGGACATGGAACTCACATTTTTCGAGCTTGACATAAAGGTGGTTTTTAAGAAGCCGGTGCAGTACCTCTCAGACATGCTGAACATGTTCTTGGGGGGAGCTCGAAAAGATGAGAATGTCGTCGAGGTAGACAAAGACGAACCGGTTAAGCAGATCACGGAGAACGTCGTTAATCAGGGCTTGAAAGACCGCGGGTGCATTGGCCAGACCGAATGGCATTACTAATTACTCATAATGGCCAGTAGGGGTGTTGAAAGCTGTTTCCACTCGTCTCCCTCCCTTATGCGGACCAGATTGTAGGCATTGCGAAGATCCAGCTTGGTAAAGGTTTGGCCCACTGCATGAGCTCGAACACCGTGGACATAAGAGGAAGGGGATAGCGGTTCTTCACAGTGACCCGGTTGAGGCCGCGGTAATCAATGTATGAGTGGAGACCCCCATCCTTTTTTACTGCAAAGAAGAAGCCTGCCCCGGCAGGAGAGGTGGAAGGATGGATAGCACCAGTGGCGAGGGCGTCACGGATATACTCCTCCATGGCAGCGATCTCAGGAGCGGAGAGAGAAAAGAGGCGACCCGGAGGAGGACAAGTGCCTGGTAGCAAGTCGATGGCACAGTCATACGGGCGGTGAGGAGGAAGGGAGATGGCCTGTCTCGTACTGAAGACCTCTATAAGGTCAGTAAAGGCAGCTGGGACTCGAGAAGGATCGGGGAAACTGAAAGCTCGGGAGAATCAAGAAGTGGCATTGAGAACAGGCAGGTGGCATGGCAGGTAGGACCCCATTCCATGAGCACCCCGGTAAACCAGTTGATATGTGGATTATGGAGAGACAACCTGGGAAAGCCCAGGACCAGAGGAAACTCGGGAGAATGAATGAGGTGGAGCTGGATTGTCTCTTGGTGGTGCTTCTCCACAAATAGCCACAGGGGGTCAGTAATTCGGTGGACGTTACCAGAGCCAAGGGGTCTACCATCAAGGGCAGTAATTGTAAGAGGATGGTCGAGGTCGACCGTCGGGATCTTGAGCTGTCTAGCGAAGTTGAGTTCCATGAAATTCCCTACCGCTCTGGAATCCAAGAAAGCACGGAGGGTGTGTTGCTGATTACCCCAGGAGAGGAAAGAGTAGAGACGGAGACCGGAAGAAGCAGATTCGGGAGTGGTGTTTTCACTCATCACAGTTCTCCCACTGCTGGACAAGTCCTGGCTTTTCCCGCCAACTTGGGACAGGAATCGCGGAAGTGCCCGAATTCCCCACAGTAAAGGCAGCGACTCTCGCGCATTCGTCGCTCCCGTTCAGATTGGGAGAGTCGAGTTCTGCCCAGCTGCATGGGCTCCTCCACGGCGGTAGGTGGCGTTGGGCTCGGGGGTGCTGCATTTGGGTCTGGGGGTGAGAGAAACGGACGGCGGCATTCTCTTCGCTGCCCGCGGAGTCGATTGTCAATCCGAATGGCCACATCGATAAGAGCCTCGAAATTGTTGATAGATCTGTGAGAGGCCAGTTCATCTTTGACCTCCTCCGAAAGTCCGTGAAAAAAAGTGGCGATGAGTGCCTCCATATTCCAAAGACTTTCAGTGGCGAGAGTACGGAATTCTATGGCGTAGTCCGATAAACAATGATTCCCCTGATGGAGATGGAGCAGTCTATTGGCCGCCTCTCGCCGCTAACTGGATGGTTGAAGACTCGCCTCATCTCCTTGGTGAACATCCGACAGTTGGAGCAGGCAGGGGTTTGTCGCTCCCACATGACCGTGGCCCAAGCGAGGGCTCTCCCAGTGAGCAGGGAGATGATGTACGCGACCCTAGAATGATCGGAGGGGAATCTGGAAGGCTGGAGCTCGAATGGCAGTGAACACTGTATGAGGAAGACGCGACACTTGCCCGGGTGACTGTTGTATCGTTCGGGAGCTGGAAGGTCTGGATCCTTGTCTTGTCGAGGATTAGATGCTGATGGTTGTGCGGAACCCGACTGCTGGCCGTGCCTGACAGCCTCGGTTAGGGAATGCAGGCTGTCACGAATCTCCTGCAGCAGTTGGTCATGCCTCCCGACCATGGCACCCTGGCTCATCAGGGCAGAGTGCAGTTGATTAATGTCCTCCCTTGGTTTGCTGGTTTCTGCTGGGTCCATGTTGATGACTCAGTCTTGCTGTTACGGGTGCGGTAGTGGACCCAAATGCAGACAGACAGCCAGAGACTTGAGATGGAGTAAAACTCAAAAGATGCTTTACTAGAAGGCTCTTCAAATATAGGACATACAGAGAATTCTTCAAACAAAAGATCAAAGTAACAATGCAAAGAAACAAAAGCGAGTATACCAAACGCAGGGCAAGGATGATAAACTAACCTGTGACTTGCAGGCATGAGAACTCAAGACTGAGTGACAGCGGCTTGAAATAGTCAGCTTAAAAAACAGGCCTGATTACTTTAATGAGACAATTACTCTAATGAGACACAGGTGAGGAGAGAGCTCCAGAGACATGGCAGCAGTGTACTGAGGCATCCTAAACCGCCCTCTGGTGGCCAGCAGAGGAAAGTGTAGCTGGGACCCTGACAACTAGATTGATGGATTTTTTTGAGGCGGTAACAGAGAGGGTTGATGAGGGTAATGCGAGTGATGTTGTGTACATGGACTTCCAAAAGGCATTCGACAGCACGGGATCTATGGGATGATGGCTTCTTTCTGTGCTGTAACCATTCTATGATTCCATGTTTTATATTTTCCTTTTTCGGTCACTTTCTCGCCTTTTATTCATAGATTTAGATCAATCCAGGGAGAGAAACTCCGTTCTCCCTGTTCTATCATCCGTATTTTTGGACTCTACAGGAATCATGGGATATGGTGATGTGGAGGGGGTGGGGTGACATTTAGATTTCATGCCGAAGATTAGCCATGATCTTATTGATTGGCCGAGCAAGCTCGAAGGGCCGTGTGGCCTTCTATGCTCTTAATTCTTATGGTTTTTGTTTATGGGCGGGTGAGATATTGCGCATTTGCTCATTATCCAGCTATTAATTCTGTAGATCATGTTTAACTGTATTTCTCTCTTTGTCATTCGCCATCCCATCCCATCCCCGCTTCGGTCAGCTATTGATTCTGAAGGTGATATCGTGTTACCAAGATTCTAATCTTTTATATTCAACTCAAGCAAATTTATTGTCCGTGACTCTTTATTTAACGATATTCAGTCTAGTATCTACCCTGAACATTTGTAACAGATCAGAAGAATGTTGTCTTGGTTTAGGAGACACTTCACCGAATGGCGAATGTTCATCGACCTGAAACGTTAACTCTCTTTTTCTCTCCACAGACGATACCTGACCCGCTGAATATTTCCGACATTTACTGTTCTCATTTCAGATTTCCAGTATCCACAGTATTTTGCTTTTGTTTTCACCTAATGCTCGTTATGGTTACTTACAGAATCACAGGAACAAATCCTGGCAGATCATAAACACATCATTAAATGCCTGAAATATCCGCTAATCATTCAGTTCCAGCCAGTTTCCCACCATCTGCAGTTCTGCATTAGTGGCGCTGCTGCTGGTGGTTGAAGTAGGAATACAAGGCTAATTTACATTCTCACAAAATGCTCATTCAGACAGATTCAATACATTTATTTCCAATCTTGGTTCTGACTTTACAATTGTATCCCATACCCGTCTGTCACAGTTCAGTGGATCTCTCAGTGAGACCCAGCCCCCTGCTGTACTTCAGGATAATTAATCCCAGCTGATTGTGACTGAAGTACTGAGGATACAAAATCCTTTGATATCTTTTTGTCTAATATTTTCTGCACAAGTTGGAAACCAACAGTTGAAAAAGTACAAGGATAAATCTCTTCCATTTGTGTTCAGGTAATTTACAAAAGCTTTTGGCGGCACTTTGCCTGTGGGATCAGTCATCTAATTCTGATGCTGATAAATGCATTTAGTGGGACATTACCTGGTGATGGATAGCTATTTACTTTAATTCAGCGTCCATTATTTGCAATGTTACTTGGCCAATATTCATTTCAATGAGGTACAATTTATGTGTTTCAACAAAAAAGAAAACTCAATTTTCAAAACACTTCTGAAAGCCCAGTTATCTTTATAACTGCAGTGCACTTGTATTTATTATTTTAGCATTGTCCTATTACACCCGTACATTTTAAATACAATTGACTGTAATTATTGCCATCGTTGCAGTTTCTGGGTTTTGCTGTTGCATTCATTTTCAGTTCTAGATATAATGGATATTCTAACCAGGAGCAGGAGTACAAGCGGGATTTCCCCCCTCCCTAACACAGGGGCACAGAAGTTAATTTCCCCGGTCCAAATGCTGACTGATCCCGGGGCACGAAGGCATCCTGAGAGGTTCTGTTCCGTTGTGTCCCTGATACCTCGGACGGTGCTTTTGTCTGCTTGTCTAAATATAGATCGATCATTTAATCACTCATTGATCAAACATCTTTTAATTTAATGATATATTTATTCCCATTTCATTTATTGATTCCACAATGTATTCCGATTATTCTTACAATGAACCCTGTACTCAGCTCCACATGTAAAAGAATTAGAATATATCATTGAATTTCGCCAATGAATTGCATATTTCACCCCGAATTCCATCAAATTGCAATTTTTTCCCCAGCCTGATGTATAATTTCCCTGTTATTTCCCTTGCTCACAGTGAACCTAGTGACGATTGTGATCCTGTCTCGGGGAAAGTGCGGTCTCTCCAAATGTGTCACTCGCTACTTGGTGGCCATGGCAGCAGCGGATCTACTGGTCATTATATTGGACCTGATATTGAGGCACATTCCGATTGTTTATTGGGTACACTTTGATTTCGTGCGGTCCATCCCCGTGTGTAATATCCACGCCGTTCTGCTTTATGCAGCCACAGACTGTTCTGTCTGGTTCACCGTCACTTTCACCTTCGATCGATTTGTGGCCATTTGTTGGCAGAAGCTGAAAACTAAATATTGCACCGAGAAAACGGCGGCTGTGGTTCTGGGAACAGTGACTGTGCTGAGCGGTTTAAAGAACATTTTCTGGTATTTTATGTTCACAGATCAATATTACCTTGCGAATCTCCCCTGGTTTTGTGCTGCAACACTGGGTGTTTTGCAATCTCGGATCTGGGCAGTAATCGAGTTCCTTCATTATGTTCTCACCCCGGGGGTCCCATTTGTTCTAATTCTGCTACTCAATGCTGTCACGGTCAGACACATTTTAGTGGCCAGCAGAGCCCGCAGGAGACTCCGGGGTCCCAGCAGTGGGGAGAGTCCCAGAGACCCAGAGATGGAGAGCCGCAGGAAATCGATCATTTTACTATTTGTTATCTCGGGCAATTTCATCCTTTTATGGGCAGTGTTTATGGTTTATTTTATATGGTACCGGATGAGGTATTTGCGGTATGGCTCCGTATATCTACCATATTATGTAAGGGAAGTGGGATTCGGGCTGCAGCTGCTGAGTTGCTGCACAAACACTGGGATTTATGCCGTGACCCAGACTAAGTTCAGAGAGCAGTTGAAGAATGTGGGGAAATATCCCTTTACTCGGTTTGTAAAATTCATTAAAGGATGAGAAGAAGCGGAGACTTTGCAGCCTGAGAGCTCCCTGGGTCTGATATTCTGCTGAGCCACTCGCTCCCGGGCCGCCACGGGGCCGGTAATTGGGGATATTCACATGTTCACTCACAACCTGCCTACACTGGGCTCCCTGGGGATGATATTGTGGTGAACCACGCTCACGCAGGCCACCGTCCCATGGGGCCGGTGATCGGAGACATTCACACACTCACTCACAGACTGTCTACACGGAGCTCCATGGGCCTGATATTGTGGTGAGCCGCTCTCCCCCAGGCCGTGGGGCCGGTGATCGGAGACATTCACACACTCACTCACACAATGTCTACACTGGGCTCCCTGGGCCTGATATTGTGGTGAGCCGCTCTCCCCCACGCCGTGGGGCCAGTGATCGGGAACATTCACACACTCACTCACACACTGTCTACACGGAGCTCCCTGGGCCTGATATTGTGGTGAGCCTCTCTCCCCCGGGCCGTGGAGCCAGTGATGGGGACATTCACACATTCACTCACACACTGTCTACACTGGGCTCCCTGGGCCTGATATTGTGGTGAGCCTCTCTCCCCCGGGCCGTGGGGCCAGTGATCGGGGACATTCACACACTCACTCACACACTGTCTACACTGGGCTCCCTAGGTCTGATATTGTGGTGAGCCGCTCTCCCCCAGGCCACGGGGCCAGTGATCGGGGACATTCACACACTCACTCACACACTGTCTACACTGGGCTCCCTAGGTCTGATATTGTGGTGAGCCGCTCTCCCCCGGGCCACGGGGCCAGTGATCGGGGACATTCACACACTCACTCACACACTGTCTACACGGAGCTCCATGGGCCTGATATTGTGGTGAGCCACTCTCCCCCGGGCCACGGGGCCAGTGATCGGGGACATTCACACACTCACTCACACACTGTCTACACGGAGCTCCATGGGCCTGATATTGTGGTGAGCCGCTCTCCCCCGGGCCGTGGGGCCAGTGATCGGAGACATTCACACACTCACTCACACACTGTCTACACTAGGCTCCCTGGGTCTGATATTGTGGTGAGCCGCTCTCCCCCGGGCCGTGGGGAGAGTGATCGGGGACATTCACACACTCACTCACACAATGTCTACACTGGACTCCCTGGGCCTGATATTGTGGCGAGCCGCTCTCCCCCGGGCCGTGGGGCCAGTGATCGGGGACTTTCACACACTCACTCACACACTGTCTACACTGGGCTCCCTAGGCCTGTTATTGTGGTGAGCCGCTCTCCCCCGGGCCGTGGGGCTGGTGATTGGGGACATTCACACACACTCACTCACACACTGTCTACACGGAGCTCCATGGGTCTGATATTGTGGTGAGCCTCTCTCCCCCGGGCCGTGGGGCCAGTGATCGGGGACATTCACACACTCACTCACACACTGTCTACACGGAGCACCCTGGGTCAGATATTGTGGTGAGCCGCTCTCCCCCAGGCCGTGGGGCTGGTGATTGGGGACATTCACGCACTCACTCACACACTGTCTACACTAGGCTCCCTGGGCCTGATATTGTGGCGAGCCGCTCTCCCCCGGGCCGTGGGGCCAGTGATCGGGGACTTTCACACACTCACTCACACACTGTCTACACTGGGCTCCCTGGGTCAGATATTGTGGTGAGCCGCTCTCCCCCAGGCCGCGGGGCCAGTGATCGGGGACATTCACACACTCACTCACACAATGTCTACACGGAGCTCCATGGGTCTGATATTGTGGCGAGCC
Organism: Somniosus microcephalus; assembly: GCF_052327205.1. Lineage (NCBI taxonomy): Eukaryota > Metazoa > Chordata > Chondrichthyes > Squaliformes > Somniosidae > Somniosus > Somniosus microcephalus. The sequence goes on from NW_028225184.1 coordinate 1,815,868, forward strand.
GCTCTCCCCTGGGCCGCGGGGCCAGTGATCTGGGACATTCATACACTCACTCACACACTGTCTACACTGGGCTCCCTAGGTCTGATATTGTGGTGAGCCGCTCTCCCCCAGGCCGCGGGGCCAGTGATCGGGGACATTCACACACTCACTCACACACTGTCTACACTGGGCTCCCTGGGTCTGATATTGTGGTGAGCCGCTCTCCCCCAGGCTGCGGGGCCAGCGGTCGGGGACATTCACACACTCACTCACACACTGTCTACACGGAGCTCCATGGGTCTGATATTGTGGCGATCGGCTCTCCCCCAGGCTGTGGGACCAGTGATCGGGGACATTCACACACTCACTCAGACACTGTCCACATTGGGCTCCCTGGGTCTGATCTTGTTGTGAGCCGATCTCCCCCAGGCCTCGGGGCCAGTGATCTGGGACATTCATGCACTCACTCACGCACTGTCTACACTGGGCTCCCTGGTCCTGATATTGTGGTTAGCCACACGCCCTCAGGCCTCCACGGGGCTCGTGATCGGGGTCATTCACAAACTCACTCACACACTGTCTACACTGGGCTCACTGGGGTTGATATTGTAGTGAGCCGCTCTCACCCGGGCCGTGGGGCCAGTGATCGGGGTCATTCACAAACTCACTCACACACTGTCTACACTGGGCTCACTGGGGTTGATATTGTAGTGAGCCGCTCTCCCCCATGCTGCCCTCCCGTGGGGTTGGTGATCGGGGACTTGAAACATAGAAGATAGGAGCAGGAGTAGGCCATTCGGTCCATCGAGTCTGCTCCACCATTCAATGCGATGAAGGCTGATCATCCAAATTCAGTACCCGGTCCCTGCTTTCTCCCCATACTCTTTGATCCCTTTAGACTTAAGAAATATATCCTACACCTTCTTGAATATATTTAATGAACTGGCCTCCACCCCCTTCTGTGGTAGAGGTTCACCACTCTCTGGGTGAAGAAATTCCTCCTCATTTCTGTCCTAAATGTCCTACCCTTTATCCTTAGACTGTGTCCCCTGGTTCTGGACTCCCCGACTATCGGAACATCCTTCCTGCATCTAGTCTGTCCATTCCTGTCAGAATTTTATAAGTTTCAATGAGATCACCTCTCATTCTTCTAAACATGTCCAATCGACCCAATCTCTCCTCATACGTCATTCCTGCCATCCCAGGTATCAAACTGGTGAATCTTCGCTGAACTCCTTCCATGGCAAGAACATCCTTCCTCAGATAAGGCAAACAAAACTGCACACAATACTCAAGATGTGGTCTCACCAAGTCCCTGTACAACTGCAGCAAGACATCCTTGTCCCTCTCGCTATGAAGGCCAACATACCATTTGCCTTCTTAACCGCCTGCTGCACCTGCATGCTTACCTTCAGCGACTGGTGCACAAGGACACCCAGGTCTCGTTGCACTTCCCCTTCTCCCAATCTATTGCCATTTAGATAATAATCTGCCTTCCTGTTTTTACCACCAAAGTGGACAGCCTCACATTTATCCACGTTATATTGCATTTGCCATGTTTCTGCCCAATCACCCAACATGTCCAAATCATCCTGGAGTTTCTCAACATCCTTCTCAAAGCACACAAGCCCACCCAGCTTTGTGTCATCTGCAAATTTGGAGATATTACATCTAGTTCCCTTGTCCAGATCATCAATATGTATTGTGAATAGCTGGGGTCCAAGGATGAACCCCTGCGGTACCCCACTAGTCACTGCCTGCCACTCGGAAATGGACCCATTTATTCCAACTCTTTGCTATCTGTCTGCCAACCAGTTCTCTATTCAACTCAATACATTACCCCCAATCCCATGTGCCTTAATCTTACACGCTAATCTCTCTGTGCTGTGATAGAGAGAGACTAGGAGCGAGAAAGAAAGGTGTGTAACTCTGTGCTGTGATAGAGAGAGACTAGCAGCGAGAGAGAAAGGTGTGTAACACTGTGCTGTGATAGAGAGAGACTAGGAGCGAGAGGGAAAGGTGTGTAACTCTGTGCAGTGATAGAGCCTAGGAGCGAGAGAGAAAGGTGTGTATCTCTCTGCTGTGATAGAGACTAGGAGCGAGAGAGACAGTGTGTAACTCTGTGCTGTGATAGAGAGAGACTAGGAGTGAGAGAGAAAGGTGTGTAAATCTGTGCTGTGATAGAGAGAGACTAGGAGCGAGAGAGAAAGGTGTGTAAATCTGTGCAGTGATAGAGAGAGACTAGGAGCGAGAGAGAAAGGTGTGTAACTCTGCTGTGAAAGAGAGAGACTAGGAGCGAGAGAGAAAGGTGTGTAACTCTGTGCAGTGATAGAGACTAGGAGCGAGAGAGAAAGGTGTGTATCTCTCTGCTGTGATAGAGACTAGGAGCGAGAGAGAAAGGTGTGTAACTCTGTGCAGTGATAGAGAGAGACAAGGAGCGAGAGAGAAAGGTGTGTAACTCTGCGCACTGATCGAGAGAGACTAGGAGCGAGAGAGAAAGGTGTGTAACTGTGTGCTGTGATAGAGAGAGACTAGGAGCGAGAGAGAAGGTTGTGTAACTTTGTGCAGTGATAGAGACTAGGATCGAGAGAGAAAGGTGTGTAACTCTTTGCAGTGACAGAGAGATAAAGGTGTGTAACTCTGTGCTGTGATAGAGAGAGACTAGGAGTGAGAGAGAAAGATGTGCAACTCTGTGCTGTGATAGAGAGACTAGGAGCGAGAGAGAAAGGTGTGTAACTCTGTGCTGTGATAGAGAGAGACAAGGAGCGAGAGAGAAAGGTGTGTAACTCTGTGCAGTGATAGAGACTAGGAGCGAGAGAGAAAGGTGTTTAACTCTATTCAGTGATAGAGAGAGACCAGGAGCGAGAGAGAAAGGTGTGTAACTCTGTGCAGTGATCGAGAGAGACTAGGAGCGAAAGAGAAAGGTGTGTAACTCTGTGCTGTGATAGAGAGAGACTAGGGGCGAGAGAGAAAGGTGTGTAACTCTGTGCTGTGATAGAGAGAGACTAGGAGCGAGAGAGAAAGGTTTGTAACTCTGTGCAGTGATAGAGACTAGGATCGAGAGAGAAAGGTGTGTAACTCTTGCAGTGATAGAGAGATAAAGGTGTGTAACTCTGTGCTGTGATAGAGAGAAACCAGGAGCGAGAGAAAGATGTGTAACTGTGCTGTGATAGAGAGAGACTAGGAGCGGGAGAGAAAGGTGTGTAATTCTGTGCTGTGATAGAGAGACTAGGAGCGAGAGTGAAAGGTGTGTAACTCTGTGTTGTGATAGAGAGAGACTTGGAGCGAGAGAGAAAGGGGTGTATCTCTGTGCTGTGATAGAGAGAGACAAGGAGCGAGATTGAAAGGTGTGTAACTCTGTGTTGTGATAGAGAGAGACTAGGAGCGAGAGAGAAATGTGTGTAACTCTGTGCTGTTATTGAGAGAGACTAGGAGCAAGAGAAAGGTGTGCACCACTGTGCCGTGATAGAGAGAGACTAGGAGCGAGAGAGACAGGTGTGTAACTCTGTGCTGTGATAGAGAGAGACTAGGAGCGAGAGAGAAAGGTGTGTAAATCTGTGCTGTGATAGAGAGAGGCTAGGAGCGAGAGAGAGAGGTGTGTAACTCTGTGCTGTGATGGAGAGAGACTAGGAGTGAGAGAGAAAGGTGTGTAACTCTGTGCAGTGATAGAGAGAGACGAGGAGCGAGAGAGAAAGGTGTGTAACTCTGTGCTGTGATAGGGACTAGGAGCGAGAGAGAAAGGTGTGTAACTCTGTGCTGTAATAGAGAGACTAGGAGCGAGAAAGAAAGGTTTGTATCTCTGTGCTGTGATAGAGAGAGATTAGGAGCGAGAGAGAAAGGTGTGTAAATCTGTGCAGTGATAGAGAGAGACTAGGAGCGAGAGAGAGAGGTGTGTAACTCTGCTGTGATAGAGAGAGACTAGGAGCGAGAGAGAAATGTGTGTAACTATGTGCTGTGATAGAGAGAGACTAGGAGCGAGAGAGAAAGACCTGTATCTCTGTGCTGTGACAGAGACTAGGAGCGAGAGAGAAAGGTGTGTAACTCTGTGCAGTGATAGAGAGAGACTAGGAGCGAGAGAGAAAGGTGTGTAGCTCTGTGCAGTGATAGAGACTAGGAGCGAGAGAGAAAGGTGTTTAACTCTATGCAGTGATAGAGAGAGACCAGGAGCGAGAGAGAAAGGTGTGTAACTCTGTGCAGTGATCGAGAGAGACTAGGAGGGAGAGAGAAAGGTGTGTAACTCTGTGCTGTGATAGAGAGAGACTAGGAGCGAGAGAGAAAGGTTTGTAACTCTGTGCTGTGATAGAGAGACTAGGAGCGAGAGAGAAAGGTGTGTAACTCTGTGCTGTGATAGAGAGAGACCAGGAGCGAGAGAGAAAGGTGTGTAACTCTGTGCAGTGATCGAGAGAGACTAGGAGCGAGAGAGAAAGGTGTGTAACTCTGTGCAGTGATCGAGAGAGACTCGGAGCGAGAGAGAAAGGTGTGTAACTCTGTGCTGTGATAGAGAGAGACTAGGAGCGAGAGAGAAAGGTGTGTAACTCTGTGCTGTGATAGAGAGAGACTAGGAGCGAGAGAGAAAGGTGTGTAACTCTGTGCTGTGATAGAGAGAGACAAGGAGCGAGAGAGAAAGGTGTGTAACTCTGAGCAGTTGTAAGAAGTCACACAACACCAGGTTATAGTCCAACAGCTTTATTTGAAATCACAATCTCTTTGAGCGCTGCTCATTCTTCAGGTGAAGTGGAGAAATGCATAAAGACACAGCTTATATAGTCAGAGAATCATGTCAGATGTGTCTTTATGCATTTCTCCACTTCATCTGAAGAAGGAGCAGCGCTCCGAAAGCTTATGATTTCAAATAAAGCTGTTGGACTATAACCTGGTGTTGTGTGACTTCTTACATTTGTCCACCCCAGTCCAACTCCGGCATCTCCACACCACTCTGAGCAGTGATAGAGACTAGGAGGGAGAGGAAAAGGTGTGTAACTCTGTGCAGTGATAGAGAGAGACTAGGAGCGAGAGAGAAAGGTGTGTAACTCTGTGCTGTGATCGAGAGAGACCAGGAGCGAGAGAGAAAGGTGTGTATCTCTGTGCAGTGATAGAGAGAGACTAGGAGCGAGAGAGACAGGTGTGTAACTCTGTGCTGTGATCGAGAGAGACTAGGAGTGAGAGAGAAAGGTGTGTAACTCTGTGCTGTGATAGAGACTAGGAGCGAGAGAGAAAGGTGTGTAACTCTGTGCAGTGTTAGTGAGGGACTAGGAGCGAGTGCGTCAGACAAAGGTGTGTAACTCTGTGCTGTGATAGAGAGAGACCAGGAGCGAGAGAGAAATGTGTGTAACTCTGTGCTGTGATAGAAAGAAAGTAGGAGCGAGTGCGTCAGACGAAGGTGTGTAACTCTGTGCTGTGATAGAGAGAGACTAGGAGCAAGAGAGAAAGGTGTGTAACTCTGTGCTGTGATAGAGAGAGACGAGGAGCGAGAGAGAAAGGTGTGTAACTCTGTGCAGTGATAGAGAGAGAAGAAACATATTATTCAACACGCTAAGCCAAACAACCCCAGATTTCAAGGAATTGGATGATCTGTCAAAATTGAGATTAGTCCTAGGAGAAGGAGACAGACCATACCTTGGGGCCAAATATGTAACAACATGTCACAACCTGAGGACTGTTTAAAATTAAGACTGTTTAAAATTAATATTGAACGTACCAAATGAAGTACAAAGACTGTTTAAAATTAATATTGTTTAAAAGTAATATTGTATGTACCCAACAAATGTCAAATCGATTGACACCTACAGAATGTTAGAAAACTGTACCTTTTTGCAATGTAAGCTTTGGCAATATGGTTCTCTGTAAACTTTCATGCCAATAAAGCATTTGAATTGAATTGAATTGAATAGAAGCGAGAGAGAACGGTGTGTAACTCTGTGCTGTGATAGAAAGAGACTAGGAGCGAGAGAGAAAGGTGTGTAAATCTGTGCTGTGATAGAGAGAGACAAGGAGCGAGAGAGAAAGGTGTGTAACTCTGTGCTGTGATAGAGAGAGACTAGGAGCGAGAGAGAAAGGTGTGTAACTCTGTGCAGTGATAGAGAGAGACTAGGAGCGAGAGAGAAAGGTGTGTAACTCTGGTCTGTGACAGAGAGAGACTATTAGCGAGAGAGAAAGGTGTGTAACTCTGCTGTGAAAGAGAGAGACTAGGAGCGAGAGAGAAAGGTGTGTAATTCTGTGCAGTGATAGAGACTAGGAGCGAGAGAGAAAGGTGTGTAACTTTGTGCTTTGATAGAGAGAGACAAGGAGCGAGAGAGAAAGGTGTGTAACTCTGTGCACTGATCGAGAGAGACTAGGAGCGAGAGAGAAAGGTGTGTAACTGTGCTGTGATAGAGACTAGGAGCGAGAGAGACAGTGTGTAACTCTGTGCTGTGATAGAGAGAGACTAGGAGTGAGAGAGAAAGGTGTGTAACTCTGTGCAGTGATCGAGATAGACTAGGAGGGAGAGAGAAAGGTGTGTAACTCTGTGCTGTGATAGAGAGACTAGCAGCGAGAGAGAAAGGTGTGTAACTCTGTGCTGTGATAGAGAGAGACAAGGAGCGAGAGAGAAAGGTGTGTAACTCTGTGCTGTGATAGAGAGAGACTAGGAGCGAGAGAGAAAGGTGTGTAACTCTGTGCTGTGATAGAGAGAGGCTAGGAGCGAGAGAGAAAGGTGTGTAACTCTGCGCACTGATCGAGAGAGACTAGGAGCGAGAGAGAAAGGTGTGTAACTGTGTGCTGTGATAGAGAGAGACTAGGAGCGAGAGAGAAGGTTGTGTAACTTTGTGCAGTGATAGAGACTAGGATCGAGAGAGAAAGGTGTGTAACTCTTTGCAGTGACAGAGAGATAAAGGTGTGTAACTCTGTGCTGTGATAGAGAGAGACTAGGAGTGAGAGAGAAAGATGTGCAACTCTGTGCTGTGATAGAGAGACTAGGAGCGAGAGAGAAAGGTGTGTAACTCTGTGCTGTGATAGAGAGAGACAAGGAGCGAGAGAGAAAGGTGTGTAACTCTGTGCAGTGATAGAGACTAGGAGCGAGAGAGAAAGGTGTTTAACTCTATTCAGTGATAGAGAGAGACCAGGAGCGAGAGAGAAAGGTGTGTAACTCTGTGCAGTGATCGAGAGAGACTAGGAGCGAAAGAGAAAGGTGTGTAACTCTGTGCTGTGATAGAGAGAGACTAGGGGCGAGAGAGAAAGGTGTGTAACTCTGTGCTGTGATAGAGAGAGACTAGGAGCGAGAGAGAAAGGTTTGTAACTCTGTGCAGTGATAGAGACTAGGATCGAGAGAGAAAGGTGTGTAACTCTTGCAGTGATAGAGAGATAAAGGTGTGTAACTCTGTGCTGTGATAGAGAGAAACCAGGAGCGAGAGAAAGATGTGTAACTGTGCTGTGATAGAGAGAGACTAGGAGCGGGAGAGAAAGGTGTGTAATTCTGTGCTGTGATAGAGAGACTAGGAGCGAGAGTGAAAGGTGTGTAACTCTGTGTTGTGATAGAGAGAGACTTGGAGCGAGAGAGAAAGGGGTGTATCTCTGTGCTGTGATAGAGAGAGACAAGGAGCGAGATTGAAAGGTGTGTAACTCTGTGTTGTGATAGAGAGAGACTAGGAGCGAGAGAGAAATGTGTGTAACTCTGTGCTGTTATTGAGAGAGACTAGGAGCAAGAGAAAGGTGTGCACCACTGTGCCGTGATAGAGAGAGACTAGGAGCGAGAGAGACAGGTGTGTAACTCTGTGCTGTGATAGAGAGAGACTAGGAGCGAGAGAGAAAGGTGTGTAAATCTGTGCTGTGATAGAGAGAGGCTAGGAGCGAGAGAGAGAGGTGTGTAACTCTGTGCTGTGATGGAGAGAGACTAGGAGTGAGAGAGAAAGGTGTGTAACTCTGTGCAGTGATAGAGAGAGACGAGGAGCGAGAGAGAAAGGTGTGTAACTCTGTGCTGTGATAGGGACTAGGAGCGAGAGAGAAAGGTGTGTAACTCTGTGCTGTAATAGAGAGACTAGGAGCGAGAAAGAAAGGTTTGTATCTCTGTGCTGTGATAGAGAGAGATTAGGAGCGAGAGAGAAAGGTGTGTAAATCTGTGCAGTGATAGAGAGAGACTAGGAGCGAGAGAGAGAGGTGTGTAACTCTGCTGTGATAGAGAGAGACTAGGAGCGAGAGAGAAATGTGTGTAACTATGTGCTGTGATAGAGAGAGACTAGGAGCGAGAGAGAAAGACCTGTATCTCTGTGCTGTGACAGAGACTAGGAGCGAGAGAGAAAGGTGTGTAACTCTGTGCAGTGATAGAGAGAGACTAGGAGCGAGAGAGAAAGGTGTGTAGCTCTGTGCAGTGATAGAGACTAGGAGCGAGAGAGAAAGGTGTTTAACTCTATGCAGTGATAGAGAGAGACCAGGAGCGAGAGAGAAAGGTGTGTAACTCTGTGCAGTGATCGAGAGAGACTAGGAGGGAGAGAGAAAGGTGTGTAACTCTGTGCTGTGATAGAGAGAGACTAGGAGCGAGAGAGAAAGGTTTGTAACTCTGTGCTGTGATAGAGAGACTAGGAGCGAGAGAGAAAGGTGTGTAACTCTGTGCTGTGATAGAGAGAGACCAGGAGCGAGAGAGAAAGGTGTGTAACTCTGTGCAGTGATCGAGAGAGACTAGGAGCGAGAGAGAAAGGTGTGTAACTCTGTGCAGTGATCGAGAGAGACTCGGAGCGAGAGAGAAAGGTGTGTAACTCTGTGCTGTGATAGAGAGAGACTAGGAGCGAGAGAGAAAGGTGTGTAACTCTGTGCTGTGATAGAGAGAGACTAGGAGCGAGAGAGAAAGGTGTGTAACTCTGTGCTGTGATAGAGAGAGACAAGGAGCGAGAGAGAAAGGTGTGTAACTCTGAGCAGTTGTAAGAAGTCACACAACACCAGGTTATAGTCCAACAGCTTTATTTGAAATCACAATCTCTTTGAGCGCTGCTCATTCTTCAGGTGAAGTGGAGAAATGCATAAAGACACAGCTTATATAGTCAGAGAATCATGTCAGATGTGTCTTTATGCATTTCTCCACTTCATCTGAAGAAGGAGCAGCGCTCCGAAAGCTTATGATTTCAAATAAAGCTGTTGGACTATAACCTGGTGTTGTGTGACTTCTTACATTTGTCCACCCCAGTCCAACTCCGGCATCTCCACACCACTCTGAGCAGTGATAGAGACTAGGAGGGAGAGGAAAAGGTGTGTAACTCTGTGCAGTGATAGAGAGAGACTAGGAGCGAGAGAGAAAGGTGTGTAACTCTGTGCTGTGATCGAGAGAGACCAGGAGCGAGAGAGAAAGGTGTGTATCTCTGTGCAGTGATAGAGAGAGACTAGGAGCGAGAGAGACAGGTGTGTAACTCTGTGCTGTGATCGAGAGAGACTAGGAGTGAGAGAGAAAGGTGTGTAACTCTGTGCTGTGATAGAGACTAGGAGCGAGAGAGAAAGGTGTGTAACTCTGTGCAGTGTTAGTGAGGGACTAGGAGCGAGTGCGTCAGACAAAGGTGTGTAACTCTGTGCTGTGATAGAGAGAGACCAGGAGCGAGAGAGAAATGTGTGTAACTCTGTGCTGTGATAGAAAGAAAGTAGGAGCGAGTGCGTCAGACGAAGGTGTGTAACTCTGTGCTGTGATAGAGAGAGACTAGGAGCAAGAGAGAAAGGTGTGTAACTCTGTGCTGTGATAGAGAGAGACGAGGAGCGAGAGAGAAAGGTGTGTAACTCTGTGCAGTGATAGAGAGAGAAGAAACATATTATTCAACACGCTAAGCCAAACAACCCCAGATTTCAAGGAATTGGATGATCTGTCAAAATTGAGATTAGTCCTAGGAGAAGGAGACAGACCATACCTTGGGGCCAAATATGTAACAACATGTCACAACCTGAGGACTGTTTAAAATTAAGACTGTTTAAAATTAATATTGAACGTACCAAATGAAGTACAAAGACTGTTTAAAATTAATATTGTTTAAAAGTAATATTGTATGTACCCAACAAATGTCAAATCGATTGACACCTACAGAATGTTAGAAAACTGTACCTTTTTGCAATGTAAGCTTTGGCAATATGGTTCTCTGTAAACTTTCATGCCAATAAAGCATTTGAATTGAATTGAATTGAATAGAAGCGAGAGAGAACGGTGTGTAACTCTGTGCTGTGATAGAAAGAGACTAGGAGCGAGAGAGAAAGGTGTGTAAATCTGTGCTGTGATAGAGAGAGACAAGGAGCGAGAGAGAAAGGTGTGTAACTCTGTGCTGTGATAGAGAGAGACTAGGAGCGAGAGAGAAAGGTGTGTAACTCTGTGCAGTGATAGAGAGAGACTAGGAGCGAGAGAGAAAGGTGTGTAACTCTGGTCTGTGACAGAGAGAGACTATTAGCGAGAGAGAAAGGTGTGTAACTCTGCTGTGAAAGAGAGAGACTAGGAGCGAGAGAGAAAGGTGTGTAATTCTGTGCAGTGATAGAGACTAGGAGCGAGAGAGAAAGGTGTGTAACTCTGTGCAGTGATAGAGACTAGGAGCGAGAGAGAAAGGTGTGTAACTTTGTGCTTTGATAGAGAGAGACAAGGAGCGAGAGAGAAAGGTGTGTAACTCTGTGCACTGATCGAGAGAGACTAGGAGCGAGAGAGAAAGGTGTGTAACTGTGCTGTGATAGAGACTAGGAGCGAGAGAGACAGTGTGTAACTCTGTGCTGTGATAGAGAGAGACTAGGAGTGAGAGAGAAAGGTGTGTAACTCTGTGCAGTGATCGAGATAGACTAGGAGGGAGAGAGAAAGGTGTGTAACTCTGTGCTGTGATAGAGAGACTAGCAGCGAGAGAGAAAGGTGTGTAACTCTGTGCTGTGATAGAGAGAGACAAGGAGCGAGAGAGAAAGGTGTGTAACTCTGTGCTGTGATAGAGAGAGACTAGGAGCGAGAGAGAAAGGTGTGTAACTCTGTGCTGTGATAGAGAGAGGCTAGGAGCGAGAGAGAAAGGTGTGTAACTCTGTGCAGTGACAGAGACTAGGATCGAGAGAGAAAGGTGTGTAACTCTTTGCAGTGATAGAGAGATAAAGGTGTGTAACTCTGTGCTGTGATAGAGAGAAACCAGGAGCGAGAGAAAGATGTGTAACTGTGCTGTGATAGAGCGAGACTAGGAGCGGGAGAGAAAGGTGTGTGATTCTGTGCTGTGATAGAGAGACTAGGAGCGAGAGTGAAAGGTGTGTAACTCTGTGCTGTGATAGAGAGAGACTTGGAGCGAGAGAGAAAGGGGTGTATCTCTGTGCTGTGATAGAGAGAGACAAGGAGCGAGATTGAAAGGTGTGTAACTCTGCAGTGCTAGAGAGAGACTAGGAGCGAGAGAGAAAGGTGTGTAACTCTGTGCTATGATAGAGAGAGACCAAGAGCGAGAGAGAAAGGTTTGTAACTCTGTGCTGTGATAGAGAGACTAGGAGCGAGAGAGAAAGGTGTGTAACTCTGTGCTGTGATAGAGAGAGACGAGGAGCGAGAGAGACAGGTGTGTAACTTTGTGCTGTGATAGAGAGAGACGAGGAGCGAGAGAGAAAGGTATGTAAATCTGTGCTGTGATAGAGAGAGGCTAGGAGCGAGAGAGAGAGGTGTGTAATTCTGTGCTGTGATAGAGACTAGGAGCGAGAGAGAAAGGTGTGTAACTCTGTGCTTTGATAGAGAGAGACAAGGAGCGAGAGAGAAAGGTGTGTAACTCTGCGCACTGATCGAGAGAGACTAGGAGCGAGAGAGAAAGGTGTGTAACTCTGTGCTGTGATAGAGACTAGGAGCGAGAGAGACAGTGTGTAACTCTGTGCTGTGATAGAGAGAGACTAGGAGTGAGAGAGAAAGGTGTGTAAATCTGTGCTGTGATAGAGAGAGACTAGGAGCGAGAGAGAAAGGTGTGTAACTCTGTGCAGTGATAGAGAGAGACTAGGAGCGAGAGAGAAAGGTGTGTAACTCTGCTGTGAAAGAGAGAGACTAGGAGCGAGAGAGAAAGGTGTGTAACTCTGTGCAGTGATAGAGAGAGACGAGGAGCGAGAGAGAAAGGTGTGTAACACTGTGTTTTGATAGAGAGAGACAAGGAGCGAGAGAGAAAGGTGTGTAACTCTGCGCAGTGATCGAGAGAGACTAGGAGCGAGAGGGAAGGTTGTGTAACTTTGTGCAGTGAATGATACTAGGATCGAGAGAGAAAGGTGTGTAACTCTTTGCAGTGACAGAGAGATAAAGGTGCATAACTCTGTGCTGTGATAGGGAGAGACTAGGAACGAGAGAGAAATGTGTGTGACTCTGTGCTGTGATAGAGACTAGGAGCGAGAGAGAAAGGTGTGTAACTGTGCAGTCATAGAGAGAGACTAGGAGCGAGAGAGAAAGTTGTGTAACTCTGTGCTGTGATAGAGAGAGACTAGGAGGGAGAGAGAAAGGTGTGTAACTCTGTGCTGTGATAGAGAGAGACTAGGAGCGAGAGAGAAAGGTGTGTAACTGTGTGCTGTGAGAGAGAGAGACTAGGAGCGAGCAGAAAGGTGTGTAACTCTGTGCTGTGATGGAGACAGACTAGGAGCGAGAGAGAAAGGTGTGTAACTCTGTGCTGTGATAGAGACAGACTGGGAGCGGGAGAGAAAGTTGTGTAACTCTGTGCAGTAATATAGGCTAGGAGCGAGAGAGAAAGGTCTGTATCTCTGTGCTGTGATAGAGACTAGGAGCGAGAGAGAAAGGTGTGTAACTCTGTGCTGTGATAGAGAGAGACAAGGAGCGAGAGAGAAAGGTGTGTAACTCTGTGCTGTGATAGAGAGAGACTAGGAGCGAGAGAGAAAGGTGTGTAACTCTGTGCTGTGATAGAGAGAGGCTAGGAGCGAGAGAGAAAGGTGTGTAACTCTGTGCAGTGACAGAGACTAGGATCGAGAGAGAAAGGTGTGTAACTCTTTGCAGTGATAGAGAGATAAAGGTGTGTAACTCTGTGCTGTGATAGAGAGAAACCAGGAGCGAGAGAAAGATGTGTAACTGTGCTGTGATAGAGAGAGACTAGGAGCGGGAGAGAAAGGTGTGTGATTCTGTGCTGTGATAGAGAGACTAGGAGCGAGAGTGAAAGGTGTGTAACTCTGTGCTGTGATAGAGAGAGACTTGGAGCGAGAGAGAAAGGGGTGTATCTCTGTGCTGTGATAGAGAGAGACAAGGAGCGAGATTGAAAGGTGTGTAACTCTGCAGTGCTAGAGAGAGACTAGGAGCGAGAGAGAAAGGTGTGTAACTCTGTGCTATGATAGAGAGAGACCAAGAGCGAGAGAGAAAGGTTTGTAACTCTGTGCTGTGATAGAGAGACTAGGAGCGAGAGAGAAAGGTGTGTAACTCTGTGCTGTGATAGAGAGAGACTAGGAGCGAGAGAGACAGGTGTGTAACTTTGTGCTGTGATAGAGAGAGACGAGGAGCGAGAGAGAAAGGTATGTAAATCTGTGCTGTGATAGAGAGAGGCTAGGAGTGAGAGAGAAAGGTGTGTAACTCTGTGCAGTGATAGAGAGAGACCAGGAGCGAGAGAGAAAGGTGTGTAACTCTGTGCTGTGATAGAGACTAGGAGCGAGAGAGAAAGGTTTGTATCTCTGTGCTGTGATAGAGAGAGATTAGGAGCGAGAGAGAAATGTGAGTAACTCTGTGCTGTGATAGAGAGAGACTAGGAGCGAGAGAGAAAGGTGTGTAAATCTGTGCAGTGATAGAGAGAGACTAGGAGCGAGAGAGAAAGGTTTGTATCTCTGTGCTGTGACAGAGACTAGGAGCGAGAGAGAAAGGTGTGTAACTCTGTGCAGTGATAGAGAGAGACTAGGAGCGAGAGAGAAAGGTGTGTAACTCTGTGCAGTGATAGAGAGAGACAAGGAGCGAGAGAGAAAGGTGTGTAACTCTGTGCAGTGATAGAGACTAGGAGCGAGAGAGAAAGGTGTTTAACTCTATGCAGTGATCGAGAGAGACTAGGAGCGAGAGAGAAAGGTGTGTAACTCTGTGCTGTGATAGAGAGAGAGACTAGGAGCGAGAGAGAAAGGTGTGTAACTCTGTGCTGTGATAGAGAGAGACTAGGAGCGAGAGAGAAAGGTGTGTAACTCTGTGCTGTGATAGAGAGAGACAAGGAGCGAGAGAGAAAGGTGTGTAACTCTGAGCAGTTGTAAGAAGTCACACAACACTAGGTTATTATCCAACAGCTTTATTTGAAATCACAAGCTCTTTGAGCGCTGCTCATTCTTCAGGTGAAGTGGAGAAATGTATAAAGACACAACTTATATAGTCAGAGAATCATGTCAGATGTGTCTTTATGCATTTCTCCACTTCATCTGAAGAAGGAGCAGCGCTCCGAAAGCTTGTGATTTCAAATAAAGCTTTTGGACTATAACCTGGTGTTGTGTGACTTCTTACATTTGTCCACCCCAGTCCAACTCCGGCATCTCCACACCACTCTGAGCAGTGATAGAGACTTGGAGGAAGAGAAAAAGGTGTGTAACTCTGTGCAGTGATAGAGACTAGCAACGAGAGAGAAAGGTGTGTAACTCTGTGCTGTGATAGAGAGAGACTAGGAGCGAGAGAGAAAGGTGTGTAACTCTGTGCAGTGATAGAGACTAGCAACGAGAGAGAAAGGTTTGTAACTCTGTGCTGTAATAGAGAGAGACTAGGAGCGAGAGAGAAAGGTGTGTAACTCTGTACAGTGATAGAGAGAGACTAGGAGCGAGGGAGAAAGGTGTGTAACTCTGTGCAGTGATAGAGAGACACCAGCAGATGGAGCGAGAGAGAAAGGTGTGTAACTCTGTGCAGTGATAGAGAGACACCAGCAGAGGGCAAAGTCTATGACCTTATTAAATCAATGTATCTGAAAAACAAATGCGGGGTCAAAATTGGAGACAAACGCACCGATTTCTTCACCCAGAGAAGAGGCGTCCGGCAGGGCTGCAATTTGAGCCCGACCCTGTTCAACATATACATAAATGAATTAGCAGACATGCTGGAGCAAAGCGAGTCACCAGGTCTCCGTCTCCTGGATGGAGAAGTGAAGTCCCTGTTCTATGCGGACGACCTGGTTCTGCTGTCTCCCACAGAACAGGGATTACAGCAACAACTAGACCTACTCGACAAATACTGCCAAAATTGGGCTCTAACAGTAAATCTAAAGAAAACCAACATCATGATTTTTCAGAAAAGACCCAGATGTCAGGAAAACAAATACCAGTTTACCCTCAGTGATACCACTATAGGACACACTATGAGCTACACCTACCTTGGTCTAACTATTACAGCATCAGGGAGCTTCAGCATAGCAGTGAATGCACTAAAAGAAAAAGCCCGAAGAGCCCTATATGCAATAAAAAGAAAATTCTACAACATCCAAATCCCAATCAAAATCTGGCTCAAAATTTTTGACAGCATAATCCTGCCCATTGCACTGTACGGTAGTGAAGTATGGGGCCCGCTAAATCACCAAAGCTACACTAAATGGGAAAAACACACAATAGAAGCCCTACATGCAGAATTCTGCCGAAGCATCCTTCGCACCCAAAGAAAAACGCCAACAAATGCATGCAGAGCCGAACTAGGCAGATACCCACTGATAATAAACATCCAAAAACGAGCACTAAACTTCCTAAATCACCTCAAATCTAGCTCCCCAGACACCCTTCATTTCAAAGCCTTTCAGACCCAAGAGCTAAACCCAGAAAAGAGTCCCCTGAGTCAGCTGCTACTGAAACTAAGTACTCAGCCGGACCCTGACCAGCCCCAGACCAACACAGCCGTCCAAACACCAATCCGAGTGAACCAAATCATTAAAAAATGCAAAGAAACCTACCTGGAACATTGGAACAAAATAACCGAAAGCCAAAGCAGATTAGAATGTTACCGGGCCCTAAAAAGAGAATATAAACTGGCAGACTACCTCACGACCATCAGAGACACAAAACAGAGACAGACCCTCACCAGGTACAGACTAAGCGACCACCAACTGGAAATTAAAAAAGGCAGATACAAGAAATCCTGGCAGCCTAGAGAGAATAGAATATGCGATCAATGTCTGGCTGGCGAGGTTGAAACAGAAATGCATTTCCTCCTAAAATGCGAAAAATTCAACACATCAAGAAACATATTATTCAACAAGCTAAGCCAAACAACCCCAGATTTCAAGGAATTGGATGATCTGTCAAAATTGAGATTAGTCCTAGGAGAAGGAGACAGACCATACCTTGGGGCTAAATATGTAACAACATGTCACAACCTGAGGACTGTTTAAAAGTAAGATTGTTTAAAATTAATATTGAACGTACCAAATGAAGTAGAAAGACTGTTTAAAATTAATATTGTTTAAAAGTAATATTGTATATACCCAACAAATGTCAAATCGATTGACACCTACAGAATGTTGGAAAACTGTACCTTTTTGCTATGTAAGCTTTGGCAATATGGTTCTCTGTAAACTTTCATGCCAATAAAGCATTTGAACTGAAAACTGAACTGAACTGAGTGAGAAAGGTCTGTAACTCTGTGCAGTGATAGAGAGACACCAGCAGAGGGAGCGAGAGAGAAAGGTGTTTAACACTGTGCTGTGATAGAGAGAGAATAGGAGCGAGAGAGAACGGTGTGTAACTTTGTGCTGTGATAGAAAGAGACTAGGAGCGAGAGAGAAAGGTGTGTAAATCTGTGCTGTGATAGAGAGAGACTAGGAGCGAGAGAGAGGTGTGTAACTCTGTGTTGTGATAGAGAGAGACTAGGAGCGAGAGAGAAAGGTGTGTAACTCTGTGCTGTGATAGAAAGAGACTAGGAGCGAGAGAGAAAGGTGTGTAACTCTGTGCAGTGATAGAGACTAGCAATGAGAGAGAAAGGTGTGTAACTCTGTGCTGTGATAGAGAGAGACTAGGAGCGAGAGAGAAAGGTGTGTAACTCTGTGCAGTGATAGAGACTAGCAACGAGAGAGAAAGGTTTGTAACTGTGCTGTGATAGAGAGAGACTAGGAGCGAGAAAGGTGTGCAACTCTGTACAGCGATAGAGAGAGACTAGGAGCAAGGGAGAAAGTTGTGTAACTCTGTGCAGTGACAGAGAGAGACAAGGAGTGGGAAAGGTGTGTAACTCTGTGCAGTGATAGAGAGACACCAGCAGAGGGAGCGAGAGAGAAAGGTGTCTAACTTTGTGCTGTGATAGTGAGAGACTAGGAGCGAGAGAGAAAGGTGTTTAACACTGTGCTGTGATAGAGAGAGAGTAGGAGCGAGAGAGAAAGGTGTCTAACTGTGCTGTGATAGAGAGAGACTAGGAGCGAGAGAGATAGGTGTGTAACTGTGCTGTGATAGAGAGAGTCTAGGAGCGAGAGAGAAATGTGTGTAACTCTGTGCTATGATAGACAGAGACGAGGAGCGTGAAAGGTGTGTAACTCTGTGCAGTGATAGAGAGAGACTAGGAGCGAGAGAGAAAGGTGTGTAACTCTGTGCTGTGGTAGAGAGAGATTGTAGCGAGAGAGAAAGGTGTGTAACTCTGTGCAGTGATAGAGAGACACTAGGAGCGGGAGAGAAAGGTGTGTAATTCTGTGCTGTGATAGAGAGAGACCAGGAGCGAGAGAGAAAGGTGTGTAAATCTGTGCTGTGATAGAGAGAGACCAAGAGCGAGAGAGAAAGGTGTGTAACTCTGTGCTGTGATAGAGAGAGACTAGGAGCGAGAGAGAAAGGTGTGTAACACTGTGCTGTGATAGAGAGAGACTAGGAGCGAGAGAGAAAGCTGTGTAACTCTGTGCTGTGATAGAGAGAGACTAGGAGTGAGAGAGACAGGTGTGTAACTCTGTGCTGTGATAGAGAGAGACTAGGAGTGAGAGAGAAAGGTGTGTAAATCTGTGCAGTGATAGAGAGAGACTAGGAGCGAGAGAGAGAGGTGTGTAACTCTGCTGTGGTAGAGAAAGACTAGGAGCGAGAGAGAAATGTGTGTAACTATGTGCTGTGATAGAGAGAGACTAGGAGCGAGAGAGAAAGGTGTGTAACTCTGTGCAGTGATAGAGAGAGACTAGGAGCGAGAGAGAAAGGTGTGTAACTCTGTGCAGTGATAGAGAGACAAGGAGCGAGAGAGAAAGGTGTGTAACTCTGTGCAGTGATAGAGACTAGGAGCGTGAGAGGAAGGGGTGTGACTCTGCAGTGATAGAGAGAGACTAGGAGCGAGAGAGAAATGTGTGCAACTCTGTGCTGTGATTGAGAGACTAGCAGCGAGAGAAATGTGTGTAACTCTGTGCTGTGATAGAGACTAGGAGCGAGAGAGACAGGTGTGTAACTCTGTGCTGTGATAGAGAGAGACTAGGAGCGAGAGAGAAAGGTGTGTAACTCTGTGCTGTGATAGAAAGAGACTAGGAGCGAGAGAGAGAGAGGTGTGTAACTCTGTGCTGTGATAGAGACAGACCAGGAACGAGAGAGAAAGGTGTGTAATTCTGTGCTGTGATAGAGAGAGACTAGGAGCGTGAGAGAAAGGGGTGTGACTCTGCAGTGATAGAGAGAGACTAGGAGCGAGAGAGAAATGTGTGCAACTCTGTGCTGTGATTGAGAGACTAGCAGCGAGAGAAAGGTGTGTAACTCTGTGCTGTGATAGAGAGAGACTAGGCGCGAGAGAGAAAGGTGTGTAACTCTGTGCTGTGATAGAGAGAGACTAGGAGCGTGAGAGAAAGGTGTGTGACTCTGCAGTGATAGAGAGAGACTAGGAGCGAGAGAGAAATGTGTGCAACTCTGTGCTGTGATTGAGAGACTAGCAGCGAGAGAAAGGTGTGTAACTCTGTGCTGTGATAGAGAGAGACTAGGAGCGAGAGAGAAAGGTTTGTAACACTCTGCTGTGATAGAGAGAGACTAGGAGCGAGAGAGAAAGTTGTGTAACTCTCTGCTGTGAGAGAGAGAGACTAGGAGCGAGAGAGAAAGGTGTGTAAATCTGTGCTGTGATAGAGAGAGACTAGGAGCTAGAGAGAAAAGTGTGTAACTCTGTGCTGTGATAGAGAGAGACTAGGAGCGAGAGAGAAAGGTGTGTAACTGTGTGCTGTGATAGAGAGAGACTAGGAGCGTGAGAGAAAGGTGTGTAACTCTGTGCTGTGAAGGAGAGAGACCAGGAGCGAGAGAGAAAGGTGTGTGACTCTGTGCAGTGATAGAGAGAGACAGCAACAACTAGACCTACTCGACAAATACTGCCAAAATTGGGCTCTAACAGTAAATCTAAAGAAAACCAACATCATGATTTTTCAAAAAAGGCCCAGATGTCAGGAAAACAAATACCAGTTTACCCTCAGTGATACCACTATAGGACACACTATGAGCTACACCTACCTTGGTCTAACTATTACAGCATCAGGGAGCTTCAGCATAGCAGTGAATGCACTAAAAGAAAAAGCCCGAAGAGCCCTATATGCAATAAAAAGAAAATTCTACAACATCCAAATCCCAATCAAAATCTGGCTCAAAATATTTGACAGCATAATCCTGCCCATTGCACTGTACGGTAGTGAAGTATGGGGCCCGCTAAATCACCAAAGCTACACTAAATGGGAAAAACATACAATAGAAGCCCTACATGCAGAATTCTGCCGAAGCATCCTTCGCACCCAAAGGAAAACGCCAACAAATGCATGCAGAGCCGAACTAGGCAGATACCCACTGATAATAAACATCCAAAAACGAGCACTAAACTTCCTAAATCACCTCAAATCTAGCTCCCCAGACACCCTTCATTTCAAAGCCTTTCAGACCCAAGAGCTAAACCCAGAAAAGAGTCCCCTGAGTCAGCTGCTACAGAAACTAAGTACTCAGCCGGACCCTGACCAGCCCCAGACCAACACAGCCGCCCAAACACCAATCCGAGTGAACCAAATCATTAAAAAATGCAAAGAAACCTACCTGGAACATTGGAACAAAATAACCGAAAGCCAAAGCAGATTAGAATGTTACCGGGCCCTAAAAAGAGAATATAAACTGGCAGACTACCTCACGACCATCAGAGACACAAAACAGAGACAGACCCTCACCAGGTACAGACTAAGCGACCACCAACTGGAAATTGAAAAAGGCAGATACAAGAAATCCTGGCAGCCTGGAGAGAATAGAATATGCGATCAATGTCTGGCTGGCGAGGTTGAAACAGAAATGCATTTCCTCCTAAAATGCGAAAAATTCAACACATCAAGAAACATATTATTCAACAAGCTAAGCCAAACAACCCCAGATTTCAAGGAATTGGATGATCTGTCAAAATTGAGATTAGTCCTAGGAGAAGGAGACAGACCATACCTTGGGGCCAAATATGTAACAACATGTCACAACCTGAGGACTGTTTAAAATTAAGACTGTTTAAAATTAATATTGAACGTACCAAATGAAGTACAAAGACTGTTTAAAATTAATATTGTTTAAAAGTAATATTGTATGTACCCAACAAATGTCAAATCGATTGACACCTACAGAATGTTGGAAAACTGTACCTTTTTGCTATGTAAGCTTTGGCAATATGGTTCTCTGTAAACTTTCATGCCAATAAAGCATTTTAATTGGAATTGGAATTGGAATTGGACTAGGAGCGAGAGAGAAAGGTGTGTAACACTGTGCTGTGCTAGAGAGAGACTAGGGGCGAGAGAGAAGGGTGTGTAACTCTGTGCTGTGATAGAGAGAGACTAGGATCGAGAGAGAAAGGTGTGTAACTCTGTGCAGTGATAGAGAGAGACTAAGAGCGAGAGAGAAATGTGTGTAACACTGTGCTGTGATAGAGAGAGACTAGGAGCGAGAGAGAAAGGTGTGTACCTCTGTGCTGTGATAGAGAGAGACTAGGAGTGAGAGAGAAGATATGTAACTCTCTGCTTTGATAGAGAGAGAAAGTTGTGTAACGCTGTGATAGAGAGAGACTAGGAGCGAGAGAGAAAGGTGTGTAACCCTGTGCAGTGATAGAGAGAGATTAGGAGCGAGAGAGAAAGTTGTGTAACTCTGTGCAGTGATAGAGAGAGACTAGGAGCGAGAGAGAAAGGTGTGTGATGTGCCTCAATGAATCCGAGACTCAACGATAACGGAGCAAAGCAAAGCTTTTTTTAACTCAGAAAGTAATACACAGTGGAGAAGTGTCTCTCATGCAGAGATCTGCTGTACTGCCTCTGAGACACGCTGGGGCCTGCTTAAGTAGGGGCCAGGTATGGGCGGAGCCCTACACAATACAATACAGGTAAGGAAATGAAAATTGAACTAAACTCCTCTGCTTGCCACAGTCACAGGCACAATCAAACACAGAGAGTACAGAGTGCCTGATGAATGGCATATTTCATCACATTCACCCCTTCTACAGATTTAGTCTGTTCGGGGGTTTGATAGTCCTCTGTGACCGACGTAGCTGTTGTGTTGCCGCGGGTGTCGGCTGGGTGTCCCCGGTGGCCTCCTGGGTCTCTGCCGGGGGCGCCACCAGGGTTGTTGAAGGGGTAGTTGGCGGGGGTGCCGTTGGTCAATGTTCTTCCGGGGGCGATGAAAGGATAGTGGGTGGGTAAGAGTTGCTGTGATTGCTGTTGTTGTCGTGGTTGTTGTCATTACCGGCTGGGGCGACGTCTTTTATGGACACGGTGTCCTCCCTTCCGTCGGCGTGCCGGACATACATGCATTGGGGGTTGGCGTGGAGTAGGTGCACTGACTCCTCGAGAGGGTCCTTCTTGTGGCCCCTCACATGCCTTCGTACAAGTACCGGACCTGCGGTGGAGAGCCATGAAGGCATGGATATGCCTGAGGTGGATTTCCGGGGAAAGACAAACATCCGTTCATGAGGCATGGCATTAGGGGCAGTACACAATAGCGACCGTATCGAATGGAGCACATCTGGGAGGCCTTCCTGCCAGCGGGAGATGGGGAGGCCCTTGGTCCTTAGAGCTAGAGTGACTGCTTTCCATACTGTCCCGTTCTCTCGCTCCACCTGGCCATTACCCTGGGGGTTGTAGCTGGTGGTACGGCTCGTGGCGATCCCCCTGGACAGCATGTACTGGCGTAGCTCTTCACTCATGAAGGACGCCCCCCTATCCGTATGGATGTAGCTCGGCATACCGAACAGGCAGAACATGCTGTTGAGGCATTTAATGACCGTGGCGCTGGTCATGTCTGGGCAGGGGAAGGCGAATGGGAAACGGGAGTATTCATCCACAATGTTCAGGAAGTAAACATTGCGGTCGACTGACGGGAGGGGGCCCTTGAAATCTAAGCTGAGCCGCTCAAGGGGCTGTGTAGCTTTGATTAAGTGGGCTCTATCTGGGCGGTAGAACCGAGGCTTGCACTCAGCGCAAGTGCGGCAGTTCCTGGTCAGAGACCGAACTTCCTCAGTCGAGTAGGGTAAATTGCGCGACTTTATGAAGTGGAACAGCCGTGTGACACCTGGGTGGCAGAGGTCGTTGTGGAGGGTCTGTAGCCGATCCCCGGTGGCGCTGGCACACATCCCTCGTGAGAGGGCGTCGGGGGATTCGTTAAGGGCCCCTGGCCGGTAAATGATTTCATACTCGAAGGTGGAGAGCTTGATCCGCCACCTGAGAATCTTATCATTTTTAATCTTCCCCTTCTGTTTATTATTAAACATAAACGCTACCGACCGCTGGTCGGTAAGTAGGGTGAAGCGTTTGCTGGCGAGGTAGTGGTGCCAGTGGCACACTGCCTCCACGATGGCTTGGGCCTCCTTTTCCACGGAGAAGTGTCTGATCTCGGGCCCTTGGAGGGTCCTCGAGAAGAAAGCTACGGGCCGCCCCGCCTGGTTGAGGGTGGCCGCCAAGGCAAAGTCAGATGCATCACTTTCCACTTGAAAGGGAGTGTTCTCATCCACTGCCTGTAGCGTGGCCCGTTCAATGTCCCGCTTAATGCTTTTGAAGGCGGCGTGGGCCTCAGCAGAGAGCGGAAAAGAGGATGCTTTCAAGAGGGGGCGGGCATTGTTGGAGTAGTTGGGGACCCATTGGGCATAATAAGAAATTAACCCCAGGCACCTTTTCAGGGCTTTGGGAGTGTTGGGCAGGGGGAGCTCCCGTAGGGGGCGCAATCTTTCGGGGTCTGGTCCGATTTCCCCATTCTCCACCACGCTGCCTAGTATGCAGAGGCGCATGGTGTTGTAAGTGAGGTTGAGTTTTTGTGCGGTTTTCAGGAACCTCTCGAGGTTCGAGTCGTGATCCTGCTGGCTGTGACCGCAGATGGTGACGTTGTCGAGGTAGGGGAAGGTTGCCTGCAAGTGGTGGTCATCGACCATGCGGTCCATCTCCCTCTGGAAGACCGAGACCCCATTCGTCACCCCAAAGGGTGTACGGGCGGTCCTCTGGACTGATAGGGAGCTGGTGGTATGCTGACTTGAGGTCGATGGTGGAGAACACCCGGTATTGGGCAATTTGGTTCACCATTTCTGATATGCGGGGTAGCGAGTAGGCATCTAGTTGGGTGTACATGTTGATCGTTTGGCTATAGTCGATCACCATCCGTTTCTTCTCGCTACCCCTCACCACCACCATTTGGGCGCGCCACGGGCTGTTGCTGCGTTCAATAACGCACTCCCTCAGCAGCCTGTCCACCTCGGTCACGATAAACCGCCTGTCCTCCCAGCTGTACCTCCTGCTTTTGGTCGCTATTGGCCGGCAGTTGGGAGTAAGGTTCGCGAATAGCGAGGGCGGCTTTACCTTCAGCGTAGCCAGACCGCACACTGTGAGGGGCGGCTGGGACCCACCGTAATTCAGCGTGATGCTTTGGTGGTGGCACTGGAAATCCAGGCCCAAGATCACGCTCGCACATAGACTCTTCATGATTAGTAATTTAAAATTATCGTATACAGTTCCGTTAACGGATAATTGTACCGCGCAGTAACCCATAATGGTCGATGTCTGGGTTTTATCAGCCATAGAGATGGTGCCCCGAGCAGGGACCACCGTTAGAGAGAGTTGTTGTGCTAGTTCAGGGTGGATAAAACTCTCCGTGCTTCCACTGTCAATTAAGCATTTAACCCCGCACCCGTTTACCTCGATGTCCACCATTGATTTGGATAGCGTGTGCGGTCTGGTCTGGTCCACTGTGACCGATGCCGCTGTAGGGCCCTGATCGAGACAAGATGGCGTCCACGCTGTCTGCTCACAAGATGGCGGACCCCACGAGGTCGGGCAAGATGGCGTCCAAGATGGCCGCTCCCACGGCGCACACGCGGCCGTGGCGGGTTTTCCAGCGGGGTTCCCTCTGCACACCTTCCCGAAGTGTCCCTTCTTACTGCACTTAAAGCAGGTGGTGCCTTTTGCCGGGCACAGGTTTCTGGTGTGCTTCGGCTGCCCGCAGAAGTAGCAGTTGGGGCCCCGACGCGTCGCGGCTGTCGTAGGGCTTCTGGGGGGAGAGCGGGGTGTCGGGCTGCCGAGCGGGGAAGATGCCTTCCAAGATGGCGGTGCCCTTGGTGCACGCGTGGGCGGCGCGGGCTGAGGAGTGGGCGTCCGAATTTCTCTGGGCCACATCCAGGGATCGCGCTGTGTCCACAGCCTGTTTCAGGTCCAATCCTGTTTTTTCCAGTAGTCTCTGCCGGATGTAAGTGGAGCTGAGGCCTGTGATAAAGGCATCACGAACAAGCTCGTCAGTGTACACTGCGGCTTTTACATCTTGGCACTTGCAGTCTTTGCCAAGCGTTTTCAGGGTGACTAGGAACTCCTCCAGCGATTCCCCAGGTCGCTGTGTGCGAGTAGCGAGCAGATGCCTAGCGTACACCTCATTCGTAGGCTGCTGGTAATGTGCATTTAGGATGTCGCAGGCGGCCGGGTACCTGTCGGCGTCTTGGATGAGGGTGTAAACCCGCTGGCTTACACAATTCCGCAGGATTCCGAGTTTCATAATTTCAGCGTCCGTAGCATCTGTGCTGGCTGCGGAATTGTCCAGGAAGTATTCCATACACTTAAACCAGTGTCTGAATCGTGCCGATGCGTCCGAAGCATGCGGGTCCAAATCCAAAGGTTCGGGTTTCAAGAGTTGATCCATTGCGTTGAAAATTGAGTTAATAAAATTGATGTGCCTCAATGAATCCGAG
The DNA here is from genome assembly GCF_052327205.1 of Somniosus microcephalus. NCBI lineage: Eukaryota > Metazoa > Chordata > Chondrichthyes > Squaliformes > Somniosidae > Somniosus > Somniosus microcephalus. Next base: position 1,840,838 of record NW_028225184.1, read on the forward strand.
GCTCAACGTTAACGGAGCAAAGCAAGGCGTTTATTAACTCAGAAAGTAATACACAGTGGAGAAGTGTCTCTCATCCAGAGATCTGCTGTACTGCCTGTGAGACACGCTGGGGCCTGCTTAAGTAGGGGCCAGTTATGGGCGGAGCCCTACACACAATACAATACAGGTAAGGAAATGAAACTGAAACTGAAACTAAACTCCCCTGCTTGCCACAGTCACAGGCACAATAAAACACAGAGAATACAGAGTGCCTGATGAATGGCATATTTCATCACAGTGTGTAACTCTGTGCTGTGATAGAAAGAGACTAGGAGTGAGAGAGAAAGGTGTGTAACTCTGTGCTGTGATAGAGAGATACTTGGAGCGAGAGAGAAAGGTGTGTAACTCTGTGCAGTGATAGAGAGAGTAGGAGCGAGAGAGAAAGGTGTGTAATTCTGTGCTGTGAGAGAGAGAGACTAGGAGCGAGAAAGGTGTGTAACTCTCTCTATCACAGCACAGAGTTACACACCTTTCTCTCTCGCTCCTAGTCTCTCTCTATCACAGCACAGAGACTAGGAGCGAGAGAGAAAGGTGTGTAACTCTGTGCTGTGATAGAGAGAGACTAGGAGCGAGAGAGAAAGGTGTGTAACTCTGCTGTGATAGAGAGAGACCAGGAGCGCGAGAGAAAGGTGTATAACTCTGTGCTGTGATAGAGAGAGACTAGGAGCGAGAGAGAAAGGTGTGTAACTCTGTGCTGTGATAGAGAGAGACTAGGAGCGAGAGAGAAAGGTGTGTAACTCTGTGCTGTGATAGAGAGAGACTAGGAGCGAGAGAGAAAGGTGTGTAACTCTGTGCAGTGATAGAGAGAGACTAGGAGCGAGAGAGAAAGGTGTATAACTCTGTGCTGTGATAGAGAGAGACTAGGAGCGAGAGAGAAAGGTGTGTAACTCTGTGCTGCGATAGAGAGAGACTCGGAGTGAGAGAGAAAGGTGTGTAACTCTGTGCTGTGATAGAGACTAGGAGCGAGAGAGAAAGGTGTGTAACTCTGTGCTGTGATAGAGAGAGACTAGGAGAGAGAGAGAAAGTGTAGTGTATGTACCCATCTATCTTTAAGGGAACTATTGAATGTAACCGTTCACCTTTAAGGGAACTACTTTAGGTGTGGCATTTTTTGTTTGGCTTTTGTATACTGTAATACCGATAGTGACCACACCAGTATATAAGTGTTGTGCCAGGAGTTATTGGGCAGATTCGCCCGGACCTTCGAATAGTAAAGACCTGTTTTGTTTGTTACTTCTGAAGTCTGTGTATTTATTAACTGCACAACCCACAGACTTTACAGTGGCGACGAGTCCGATCGTACCCTGCGGCAAGATTACCAAAGCAAGAAGAGCGTCGAAGAGAGGCAACCGCCCTCGTCGTGCTGCTGGAAGAAAACACGAGGCTGCAGCAGGAGAAAGGTGGAAGACTTTAGCAACAAAAGCTTCCATTAGCAACAGGCACTGACTACCCTTCTACCACGGTGCGGAGTGAGCCGATCAGCAGGGAACAAGGCGGCCGAAGAGACTGTGAGTAGGGGAAGGTGTAGAAGTATCCGAAGGATAAGGGCAGAGCACTTGACCTCGGTCGAGGGGGAGCTGTGCCGGCCAAAAGTCAGGTCCAACGGCATCGGGTGACAGCCGGACCGCGATCGGTGGGAAAAATCCGGGCAGCGACCGCAGCCACGAAGCGCTGAGCTTCCGAGTAGGCGCGGGAAGAGAAACCCAGCCGCAGCCGGGGAGGGAAACACCGGTCTGCGAGAGGGCTGGGGAGGCGAACGGGAACCGTGCGGGTGAGAGCCTGCGAGGAGCCAGTCCAGTGGCTGAGCTGTTCTCCACCAACAGGGTACTCAGAGCCGGCAAAACCGAACGTGCGGGAGTGGGTGAGAGACACAGCCGAAAACGGGGTGAGAGACTGCGCGAGAGCCAGTCCAGCGGCTGAACTGTTCTCCACCAACGGGGTACCCAGGGCCGGTAGCACCGAACGTGCGGGTGAGAGCGCGACAGAGCCGGGTACGGAGAGAGAGACTGCGCGAGAGCCAGTCCAGCAGCTGAACTGTCCTCCGTTAACGGGGTGTACCCAGCGCCGGTAGAGCCGTGCGGGCGGGAGGAAAGGACATAGCCGAGTAAGGGGAGCTGTGCGGAAGCCAGCCAGCGGCTGAACCTGTCCGCTGTGGGGGAAGCGTACCCCTTCCACCGGGAAGAAACGCGGGAAGCCGCCATTAGGCGGAGAAGACGCCATTGAAGTGGGCGGGGCGAGAAAGGAAGAGCGGGAAACCGCCATTTTCGCGGGAAAACCGCCATCTTGATTGACATACCGCCATTGAAGTGGGCGGGGAGAGAAGGGAAGAGCGGGAAACCGCCGATTTCGCGGGAAAACCGCCATCTTAGAAACAAACAAATAAATAAGAATACTTAAAGAAATACTGGTGCTGCTCCCAAGGGAAGAAAAATGCCTAAGCGAGGGAATATTAACGACTTTAATTCGGAAATAGAAGACTGGGCCACGTACGTGGAACGCATAGAGATCTATTGCGAAGCCAACAAAATAGAGGAAGACGACAAGGCGATAACATTGCTAAACTCGATGGGGGCAAAAACATACGGGCTCTTGAAGCATCTAATAGCACCAAATAAACCAGCGGATCAGACCTTCGAATAGATTGTGGCTGTGCTGAAGGACCATTTGAACCCCACACCGCTGATGCTGGCTGAACGATTCAAATTCTACGCAAGAACGCAGAAGAAAGACGAAAGCAATGCGGAATACTTGGTCGAACTGCGTAGGCTAGCGAAATACTGCCAGTTCAGAGGGAATCTGACAGAAGCGCTGCGGGACAAGTTCGTATGCGGATTGTCCAAAGAAGGGATGCAGAAGCGACTACTGGAAGAGAATGACCTCACACTGGACAGGGCTGTCCTTATAGCTGCATCGCACGAAGCCGCAGCGAAAGGAACGGCGGAAATGCAACTAAAGGCGGCGGCACTCGGGGTGGACCAAATTACTTCAAGCACAACAAAATGCTACCGTTGTGGGAAGACAACGCATGACCAGAATCAATGCTGGTTTAAGAACCAAGAGTGTAGGAAATGTGGCAAACTGGGTCACATCGCGAAGGTATGCTGGTCCGGGAAAAAGACCAATAATCAAAGGAAGCCACCACAAGAAAAGTACAACAAGGTACACAAGGTGGCTGAGAAGAGTTCAGACGAACAGAATTCAGACTCAGACCCAAACAACCAGGAGCTGGGTAGGCTGAGAATCCACAATGTGGGTAAAGAAACGGATCTACAGGCCATCTGGGTCATACTAAAAATAGCTGGAGTCCAAGTAAGAATGGAGCTGGACACTGGATCAGCTCTATCAGTCATCAACCGAAGGGACTACCACCGGCTATTCTCTCACATACCTTTAAGAAATACCAAGTTCGTATTACAGACATACATGGGGCATAACGTATACCCCGTCAAGGTGAGAGATAGGGGTAAAGAACACCCAAGAATGAACTTGTACGTATTACCTGAGGGAGGACCACCACTTCTAGGATGGGAGTGGATTAAGAAAATAGACATGGAATGGCATTACCTAAAAGCCATAATGAGGGAGGACTCGGTGCAAGCTGTTAGCTCAGATTCTGAAATGGATGATGATAAGACCAAGTCGAATATGGAAGACAAGGCTAAAAGGGACTTGCCGACGATGGGAAAGAAAATGAAGACATGCAGAAGGACTTATGGTACCAAGAAGAATAAAGCTGCAGAGCAGAACTCCAGGTTGACCGAGAATTCTGAGCCTGTTCGAGCAAAGGATTCATCCATGACGGAAGAACACCGAGCTCGGACGCAAACTTATGTCAAAGTACGACAACAATTAGAACAGTTGAGTGACCGTCTCGTACAAGAGATGAAAAATATGGAAAGGTTCTGGGACACCGAATGGGAGAACCTGGAAAGACTACAGAGACAGCTAGCTCAAGCAGAGAGCGACCATAGAGCCATCGTGGTCAAATACCAATCACATTCCCCTGATGCTGTTCAGGAACTAGAATATTTACAGAATGAACCAAAGGAAGAGGAATCTTCAGGGAGCCAGGATTTTATTCCAGTTCTTCTCTACGACTCCTTACAAGCAGAGTGTGAGAAGTTGAAAGAACAGTATGAACAGGCCCAGGCTACAATTCTGGAGGGGGTTAACTCGGCAGCCTCCGAAAAGCTAGTTTCAGTAGAAGCATATGAACAACTAAAGGTTGAACATGAGCAAGAAGTCCAAAGGCTGCAGGAAATTCTTGATGAGCTCAAGGCCAAGACAGACTCATCGGTAGGAGATCCATCCATAGATGAGAAATTAGAGGTGAAAATCATGGCAGAGCATGAAAGACAGGATGTCCAAGAACTTATAAAAACATTGAAGGACACCCAAGACAAATATGAGGCGGCAATGACCGAGGTTCAACAACTTGAAGAACAGATTGAACTGGGAATCCTTTCAGTGGAAGAACAGGACACTGTAAGAATGGTCCCTGAACATGAACTAGAGAGCATCAGGGCGCAACTTTTCCGAGCGCTGAAAGCCAAAGTTCAAGAGGAACGTAAGGTGGAGGTATTGGAGAAAGAGGTGGAGGAAATGGAGAAGACTCTGATCCACCATGTTCCCAGGGAAGAGTTAACGGTCAGCCAACTCCTTCATATGCTGAAGGACAAGACTCTGCAAGGGGAACAATCTGAACACGAGCTTCAATCTTCAGGGGGAACGAGTTCGGAGCTCTCAAAAGTCACGGAGATAGCTGAGGTGGCAACACAAATTTTACAAGGATGCCAAAAGTACGTTGAATCACGTCAAGGTGAACAGAAGAATGTGGAAACTGTTACTTCAGTAGAAGGGTTAAATAGCCTGATAACGCAATTACCGATGGAAAGGAAGGTATTGAACTCACAAATGAGGTCCGTCGTGAAGGAATGGCAGATAACCCAGGAAGAGCGGGATGAATATGAATGCATGAAGAAGGCTTTTCAAGAAAGATGTTTAGGGAAGGAACCACCGTCAGCTAATGTCCAGATGGGTGAGGAGGAAGAAGAAGTCTCTCTCGCTGGCCTAACGCAGGACGAACCCGAATATTACCATGACCTGTTGAGTGACACTGAATATTACGAGGATGTGGTCTGCCCAGCTTGTGATGAAAACTCTCAAAGTGCTGAAATCCGGAGGAAGCACTTAAGGTCTAAGGAACATAGAGAGTTGGTGGCGCTACAGCTGGCAGCCGAGAAAGGAGCTCCGAGAGTTTCAAAAAGGCAGAAAAGAAAAAGAAGCAGAAGATAATTGTCTAAAATATTAGCACTTCTACCATTCCAGGCGGGACATTACGAAAGGAGCTAAATTAGTTGAAAAACTGGAAAATGTCAAGACAGCCAGTTGGTTGTAAAAGTCCGCACTGCTGGTTCAACAGGACGAAGGTTCAAGCTGTTACGTCAAGAAAAAGGCTATGGAGGAGTCACGCTAGCCAGGTAATCTGGCTACACCAAAGAAATGTTGTTCGGAACGAGTCAAGATCAGAGACTGAATCTATGAACTGTTTCCGCAGAGACTGAACCTGTGAACTGTTTCCACCGAGATTATATTTGTAAATTGTTTTATATGACATTGACTCCACCGAGATTATATCTGTAATTTGTTTTATAGGAAGTTGAAGATATGTATGTTTAACGGGGACTCTAAGTAATAAGCTAAAAAGGGAGGATTGTAGTGTACGTACCCGTCTATCTTTAAGGGAACTATTGAATGTAACCGTTCACCTTTAAGGGAACTACTTTAGGTGTGGCACTATTTGTTTGGCTTCTGTATACTGTAATACCAATAGTGACCACACCAGTATATAAGTGTTGTGCCAGGAGTTATTGGGCAGATTCGCCCGGACCTTCGAATAGTAAAGACCTGTTTTGTTTGTTACTTCTGAAGTCTGTGTATTTATTAACTGCACAACCCACAGACTTTACAGAAAGGTGTGTAACTCTGTGCTGTGATAGAGAGACTAGGAGCGAGAGAGAAAGGTGTGTAACTCTGCTGTGATAGAGAGAGACTAGGAGTGAGAGAGAAAGGTGTGTAACTCTGTGCTGTGATAGAGAGAGACTAGGAGCGAGAGAGAAAGGTGTGTAACTCTGTGCTGTGATAGAGAGAGACTAGGAGCGAGAGAGAAAGGTGTGTAACTCTGTGCTGTGATAGAGAGAGACTAGGAGCGAGAGAGAAAGGTGTGTAACTAGGCCAATATCCATTAATAATTACTATACAAAAAACAGCCACCAAATTTTGGAAACACCTAAAAATGAGCAACCACCACTGTAATGATATCAGCAAATAGAGATGGTATTTGCCTGTTCGATTATGATGCCTTAATAGCATGATTGCATGTATTGATTGCTTGTGCCTGACCAGCAGAGGGCATGTGACCGAGAGAAGCAAGGCAGTTATTTTTGGTTTCGGTTTCATTTAAGATGCATCACTAGCAGGGTGTCTCCTGAAAAGCTGTATAAAGAGTTGAACAGACTTTAGATTAAAACTCATTCTCTTTCATAAATGTCTCATCATTGAACCCACAAAGAAATCAATACACCCACTGCTATCATTACGAAGCCTTGAAATGCCAAGAGAGGACCATAAAGAAGAATACCCTCAGTCAACTAGTCCTGGGACTCAGTGAAGCAACCACTAACACTACTAACAATAACCAGCCCCAGGACAGTGACATCGTAGCACAGAGAATTCGACCCAACACAATTGTCACTAAGCAAAAGGAAAAATACCTGTCATATTGGGCAGAAACAACAAAAACCCAAAACAAACTCAATTGCTACTTGGCACTAAACAGACAATACAACATGGCTGAATACCTGACCATGGTAAAGGATAGCAAACTGAGAAAAACCTTGACAAGGTACAGACTTAGTGAACATAGCCTGGCGATCGAAAAAGGCAGACACAGACAGACCCGGCTGCCAAGAGAGGACAGGATATGCTCTCACTGCAGTCAGGGAGTGGTGGAGACAGAGATGCACTTCCTCACAGCTTATGGAAAATATCAGGACATCAGGGAGAATTTCTACCAAAAATTCACACAAATATGCCCTGAATTCAGAAATTTGAATGACGACCAAAAACTCCCATACCTACTAGGGGAACAGAGAAACTGTGTAACCTTAGCGGCACCCTATGTTACAGCTTGCCATAAACAGAGGGACAACCAGTAAACCTAAGAAAAGAGTATATACAAATTATACGAATGTATATTTATACACTCAGGGATATATCTGTTTATACACTGTATGAATAGATCTGCATTTATGTGTTTGATGGGACAGTATTCAGGGAGCTTTAAGAATATAAGATCATAAGAAATAGGAGCAGGAGTAGGCCATTCGGCCCCTCGAGCCTGCTCCGCCATTCAATGAGATCATAGCTGATCATCCAAATTCAGTACCCTGTCCCTGCTTTCTCTCCATATCCCTTGATCCCTTTAGCCTTAAGAGATATATCCAACTCCTGCTTGAATATATTTAATGAATTGGCCTCCACTGCCTTCTGTGGTAGAGAATTCCACAGGTTCACCACTCTCTGGGTGAAGAAATTACTCCTCATCTCTGTCCTAAATGGCTTACCCCTTATCCTTATACTGTGACCCCTGGTTCTGGACACCCCAATCATCGGGAACATCCTTCCTGCATCTAGTCTGTCTGGTCTTGTTAGAATATTATAAGTTTCAATGAGATACCCTCTCATTCTTCTAAACTCCAGCGAATTATATGCCCAATCGACCCAATCTCTCCTCGTCATTCCTGCCATCCCAGCTATCAGCCTGGTGAACCTTCGCTGCACTCCCTCCATGGCAAGAACATCCTTCCTCAGATAAGGCGACCAAAACTGCACACAATACTCAAGATGTGATCTCACCAAGGCCCAGTACAACTGCAGCAAGACATCCTTGTTCCTGTACTCAAAACCTCTCGCTATGAATACAAGCATAAACTTTGTCTTCTTAACCGCCTGCTGCACCTGCTTGCTTACTTTCAGCGACTGGGGCACAAGAACACCCAGGTCTCGTTTCACTTCCCCTTTTCCCAATCTATTGCCATTCAGATAATAATCTGCCTTCCTGTTTTTGACACCAAAGTGGATAACCTCGCATTTATCCACATTATATTGCATCTGCCACGCTTCTGCCCAATCACCCAACCTGTCCAAATCATTCTGGCGTTTCTCTGCATCCTCCTCACAGCACACACGCGCACCCAGCTTTGTGTCATCTGCAAACTTGGAGATATTACATCTAGTTCCCTCGTCTAGATCATTAAAATATATTGTGAACAGCTGGTGGTCCAAGGACCGATCCCTGCGGTACCCCACTAGTCACTGCCTGCCACTCGGAAAAAGACACGTTTATTCCAACTCTTTGCTTCCTGTCTGCCAGCCAGTTCTCTATCCAAGTCAATACCTTGCCCCCAATCCCATGTGCCTTAACTTTATACGCTAATCTCTTATGCGGGACCTTATCGAAAGCCTTTTGAAAATCCAAATACACCACATCCAATGGTTCTCCCTTATCTATTCTACCAGTTACATCCTTAAAAAATTCCAGTAAATTATTCAAGCACAAATTACCTTTTGTAAATCCATGTTGACTTTGTCCGATCCTGTCACTGTTTTCCAAGTGCTCTGCTATTACATCTTTTATAATGGACTCTAGCATTTTCCCCATTACCGATGCCAGGCTTACCAGTCTGTAATTCCCCGTTTTCTCTCTACCACCTTTTTTGAACAGTGGGGTAACATTAGCTACCCTCCAATGCATGGGTACTCTTCCAGTGTATATCGAATGTTGCAAGATGACCAGCAATTCATCTACTATTTCTAGGGCCACTTCCTTAAGTACCCTAGGATGTAGCTTATCAGGCCCTGGGGATTTATCGGCCTTCAATCCCGTCAATTTCCCTAACATCATTTCCCTAAAAATACTGATTTCATTCAGTTCCACCCTTTCATCAGACCCTATGTTCCCTGACATCTCCGGGAGGTTTTTTGTGTCCTTCTTGGAGAAGACAGAACTAAAATATGTATTTAGTTGGTCTGCCATTTCTTTGTTCCCCATTATAAATTCCCCTGATTCTGACTGCAAGGGACCTATGCTTGACTTCACCAATCTTTTTCTCTTCACATATCTACAAATGCATTTAAAGTCAGTTTTTATGTTCCCTGAAAGCTTACTCTCATACTCTATTTTACCCCTCTTAATTAATCCCTTTGTCCTCCTTTCTTGAATCCTAAACTGCTCCCAATCCTCAGGTTTACTGCTTCTTCTGGGCAATTAATATGTCCTCTCCTTGGATCTTATGCTATCCCCAATTTCCCTTTTTAGCAACTGTTGAGTCACCTTTTTGTTTTATTTTTACGCCAAACTGGGATGAACAAATTCTGTAGCTCATCCATACGTTCTTTGAATTTTTGCCATTGCCTATCCACCGTCAACCCTTTGAGTGACATTCCGCAATCAATCCTATCCAACTCGCGCCTCGTACTATTGTAGTTTCCTTTGTTTAAATTCAGGACCCTAGTCTCTGAGTCAACTACTTCACTCTCCATCCTAATGAAGAATTCTATCAAATTATGCTCGCTCCGACCCAAGGGGCCTCGTACAACAAGACTGCTAATTAATCCTTTCTCATTACATAATACCCAGTCTAAGATGGCCCGATCTCTAGTTGGTTCCTCGACAAATTGGTGCAGGAAACCATCCCGTATACACTCCAGGAATTCCTCCTCTACAGTATTATTACTAATTTGGTTAGCCCAGTATATATGTAGATTAAAGTCACCCATGATGACTGCTGTGTTCAGAGTTAACTTATCAGGTCATTGAGCTTTCATTGGAACAGGCAGCTCCACATGTGTTAGATCGAGAGTAATGCTCCACTCACCTCACTGTAACACTTTGAAATACCCCAACCTTTCACTTTAACACTCTGATTTACCTCTCACTTTACTCCTCACATACATATCCCAAACCTCTCCCTGTAACAGACTGATAAACCCAACTGACCTCACTTAACACTCCGATGCACGCTACACCCCTCAATTTTACACTCTGATATAACCAACTCTGTTCACTTTAAAACACTGATATAACCCATAACCCTCACTAACATTCTGGTATACCTCACAACACTATATCCAGCACCCCTCACTGAAACACACAGATACAACCCACTCTCATAAATACCATAAACCTCTCACTGTAACATACTGATATACCCCACACCCCTCACTGTAACACTCTGACATACCCCACACCACTGAATGTAACACGCTGATATAACACACACCCCTCGTTGTAACACCCTCGGATATACACCACACCCCTCACTGTAACAGTCTGATATACCCCACACTCCTCACTGTAACACTCTGATTGTTGAGTCTGTGTTTACAAATGCAGTTATACTGAATAACAGGACACAGACTACAGAAGTAAGTAAACAGGTCTTTAGTGATTGAGGGTCAGGGCGGAACTGAGGTACACTTTGCTCCGCAGGGTTTATATACCGGTGTGGTCACCACCGGTACTACAATGTATAGGAGCCATCAAAAAGTAGTCCATCGCCTTAAGGTATCCTCTTAAGGTAGTACAGGTTACATACACTACACTGATATACCCCACACTCCTCACTAACACTCTGATATACCCCACACCCCTGAATGTAAAACTTTGATGTAACCCACACCCCTCATTGTAACACCCTCGTATATACACCACACTCCTCACTGTAACAGTCTGATATTCCCCACACTCCTCACTGTAACACTCTGATATACCCCACACTCCTCACTGTAACACGCTGATATACCCCACACCCCTCACTGTAACACTCTGATATACCCCACACCCCTCACTGTAACACTGATATACCCGACACTCCTCACTGTAACACACTCGTGTATATACCCCACACTCCTCACTGTAACACTGATATACCCCACACCCCTCACTGTAACACTCTGATAAACCCCACACTCCTCACTGTAACACACTGATATACACCGCACTCCTCACTGTAACACACAGATATACCCCACACTCCTCACTGTAACACTCTGATGCACCCCACACCCCTCAATGTTAACCTCTGATATAAACAACACTGCTCACTGTAAAATTCTGATATAACCCACACACCTCACTGTAACACTGATATACCCCACACCCCTCACTGTAAATTTCTGATATACCCCACACCCCTCACTGTAACACTGATACATCCCACACCCCTCACTGTAACTCTCCGATATACCCCACACTCCTCACTGTAACACTTTGATATACCCCACACTCCTCACTGTAACACTCTGATATACCCCACACTCCTCACTGTAACACTCTGATGCACCCCACACCCCTCAATGTTAAACTCTGATATAAACAACACTGCTCACTGTAAAATTCTGATATACCCCACACTCCTCACTGTAACACTCTGATATACCGCACACCCATCACTGTAACACTGATATACCCCACACCCCTGAATGTAAAACTTTGATGTAACCCACGCCCATCATTGTAACACCCTCGTATATATACCACACTCCTCACTGTAACACCCTGATATACCCCACACTCCTCACTGTAACACACTGATATACCCCACACTCCTCACTAACACTCTGATGCACCCCACAATGTTAAACTCTGATATAAACAACACAGCTCACTGTAAAATTCTGATATACCCCACACACCTCACTGTAACACTGATATTCCCCACACCCCTCACTGTAACACTCTGATATACCCCACACTCCTCACTGTAACACTCTGATGCACTCCACACCCCTCAATGTTAAACTCTGATATAAACAACACTGCTCACTGTAAAATTCTGATATACCCCACACACCTCACTGTAACACTCTGATATACCCCACACCCCTCACTGTAACATTCTGATATACCCCACACCCCTCACTGTAACACTCTGATATACTCCACACTCCTCATTGTAATACCCTCGTATATACAGCACACTTCTCACTGTAACACTGATATACACCACACTCCTCACTGTAACACACTGATATACCCCACACCCCTCACTGTAGCACTCCGATATACCCCACACCCCTCACTGTAACACTCGGATATACCCCTGTTGTCGGAAAAATGATTCCTCGGAAACTAGACTTTGAGTAAGAGAGACAACTTTATTAAATGACAGAGCTCTGGGAGAAGCGTCTGCAACCACGCGGTCTGCGAGAGCACCTTCTCCCCGATTGTAGTACGTGCCGAGCTTATATACAATTCCAAGAAGTTGGTTTTAGATCATTTACATTCATCCAATCAATTCATTTATTAGCGCATATCATTATTTTCCTCCAGTCAGGAGTTTACACACTTGTGTTGCCAATTCTGCCTCTTCAGGTCTTCGTTCCGTCTTGTTCCCCGGCGGAATGTGATTAGTACGATAATAGGATACAAGTGATTAGTTCGATGATAGGATACCAGTGAACCTTGTTGGTCCTCAGTGATCCAATTAGTCCCAGTCAGGACACGAGACGAACTTTGTTCCAGCCATGCATAAGCGTGGCATGTCTCACTGTGCAGTGATTCAATTAATCCCAGTCAGCGAATTTGTTGTTTGTGTCTTTTCCAGCAAAATCTTGTCCAGCAAAATTTTATTCTAACGATCCCTCCTCTTGGTCCTGGAGCACGATTCATTTGCTCCCAGATGACCATCCTCGGTCCCCCTTTCGTCGGTGCTTACAGCCACTGGCTTATGTCCGAGGGTTCGGTTGTTCCTTCGACAGTGTCGTATTAGTGTTCTTCGTCCCTTGGTAGCAGGTTGGTGTGTTCCTCCACGATAGAGGCGATTGGCATCACGGTTTTCATAGCAGTTTGGCAACACAACTTTATAAGGCTCAGCACACAACACATCAACATACAAATTACAACTATTATTATTATCCCTTGCATCATCCACGCTCCCCACCCGGTTTTCCCTAGCAACCAATCAAGCCACCCTGTGCTTGTGGGTTGATGGAGCTTCTTTATTTCTTCTTGGATATGATTTGCTAGGCTCGTGATATTCTCGGAGCTATCTGTGACATATGTACAGCAGTCTGTCCCGCTCAGGGCACAGGTGCCTCCTTGCGCTGCCAACAGATAATCTAGGGCTATCCTATTCTGTAAGGTGGTGGTCCGGATCGCCACCATTTCAGCACTCATTTCTCTCAGGGACTCAGCCGTATCGTCAGCTATTTGTTTGAGCACTGCTGCCATGTTTATGGATTCCCTTGCTATTTTTCCTGTTCCGTACCAGGGGAATGCTATAGCCCAGAATCTTTCGGTTTCCATAATAGCTCTCTTAACACGCTTGGCTGGTTGCCATAATGACTGGTACCCGTAGTGGTGGGTTAGGGAGGATAAATAATGGATGTATGGTACTACATATCCTATATAGCATGACCCAGTCCAGGTTCGTGGAAGCCATGGATACGCCTTATATCCGCAAATGAAATAGGTATTATTATAGGCCTCAAATTTGTTCCAAAGTTGGTACATGATCCCAGGTATTCCCCTCCAGGGTAGATTGCTAGTCCGGTTTAGCACTTCGGATAAATTAAACATTCCCACGTAGGGCCATTCTAGGGCACCTGGTGGTTTAGTACTGGTTTTGGTTAAAGTGTAATTATACTTGCACTTACTCCATCCAACCACTAACCCTGTCTCATCATAGTTTACCAAGCAGACTTCCCCCTCTGCATTGTTTAGTTTTCCCCCTGTGCTGACTAATAGCTCTTCTGGATACCTTCGATTATCGTACTGGGGATGAAACCATCCTTTAAAGTTCGTGGGGTTATACCCTGCCTGTTTCCACTCATGTTCCAGCTGATCTGGATTCAAGCTAGTTTGGGTTTGTATGGTATCCTCCTTATTCCAGGTGGTATTAGAGTATAATAACCACCCTACCATCTCCTCTACCTTAAAGGGGATAGGCCTTAATGGGATTCCTGCCCCCGTATGGGTGGGCACATGGGCGCACACCCAGCAGGAGCTTTGGCCCTTTTTTTTCGCATAGACATATGACATATACAGAAAGGTATTTACATGCAATCCTCTCTCTTTACGTAAATGGGGTACCGCGCTTCCCGTGACAATATGAAATAACACCATTACCCATAATACTCTAAACATGATTAATATATCACTACAGTCCAGTCTTTACAGGAATTTTATGACAAAGGGTATGCAGATCACCTGTAAAACAGATTCAGAAAGTAGCCAGTCAGTGGTCTTTATATACTTTCAATTGTGTCCAATGCTTCCATACTCCTTTACCCCTTATGTCTAGACAGGCACAGGTATCCCCACTGATTATGATTTCATATGGCCCACTCCATTTTGGGGCGAACCCTGGGTTGCTGGGCAAAGTTTTCACCATGACTTTACTACCCGCTGAGGGAACATAAGCCGTCATTGTGAGCTCTTGTGCCCAATCCTTGTCCTCCTGATTATCACGGACATTCTTTCGCATCTCCTTTAATTGAGTGCTAAGTTCCAGAACGTATCGTTTTAGTCTATCTTTTAAAGGGCCTACATCGGCCCCACCTGTTATGATGCCTTCTGGCAATTGCATCGCCCTTCCTGTCATCAATTCATAAGGGGTCAAGCCTGTTGTTCGGTTTTCAGTGGCTCGCAGCTTCATTAGGGTAATGGGCAATACTTCAGTCAAGGTTTTCCCCGACGTCTGCATTGCCTTTGCCAATGCATTTTTAAGGGTTCGGTTCATTCGTTCCACCATGCCCGAACCTTGAGGGTGGTATGGGATGTGGAATTTTTGTTTAATTCCCATTAATTGGCATACTGTTTTTATGACACTCCCGGTAAAGTGGGAACCTTGATCAGAGTCCATTTGAATTGGTATTCCCCACCTGGGGATTACTTCTTCAGCTAAGACTCTGGCAACCATCAAAGCGGTGCAATTTCACGTGGGGAAAACCTCTACCCAGCGGGTGAATTGGTCTATGACCACGAGGCAGTATGTTTTGCCGTGTGATGGTGGAAGGGGACCTGTGAAGTCTATTTGTATATGCTCCCAGGGCCCTCGTGGCCTTGGTTGATGTCCCATTTTGACCTTTATGGGTCGCCCGGGGTTATACTGCGCACAGGTGATACATCGATGGCAGTATAGAAACATAGAGATAGGAACAGGAGTAGGCCATTCGGCCCTTCGAGCCCGCTCCGCCATTCAATGAGATCATGGCTGATCTTCGTCTGAGATCATAGCTGATCTTACCAGTTCAGTACCCCGCCTTTTCTCCGTAACCCTTAATCCCCTTAGCCTTCAGAAATATATCCAATTCTCTCTTGAAAATATTTATTGAATTAGCCTTCACAGCCCTCTGTGGCAGGGAATTCCACAGGCTCACCACTCTTTGAGTGAAGAAATTCTTCCTCATCTCTGTTTTAAATGATTTGCCCGCTATTTTTAGACTGTGGCCCCTGGTTCTGTGCTCCCCGGCCATTGGAAACATTCTCTCTGAATTCAGCCTGTCCAGGCCTGCCATAATTTTATATGTTTCGATGAGATCCCCTCTCAATCTTCTAAACTCCAGTGAGTACAAGCCCAAACTATTTAATCTCTCTTCGTAGGTCATTCCCGCCATTCCAGGTATCAGCCTGGTGAATCGCCGTTGCACTCTTTCCATGGCAAGAACATCCTTCCGCAGATGGGGCGACCAAAACTGTACACAATACTCCAGATGCGGTCTCACCAGCACCTTGTACAGCTGTAGTAAGGTATCCCTATTCCTATACTCGAACCCCCTTGATATGAAGGCCAACATACCATTTGCCTTCTTAATCGCCTGTTGCACCTGCATGCTCTCCTTCAGTGACTGGTGCACAAGAACACCCAGGTCCCTCTGCACTTCCCCATCTCCCAATCTATTGCCATTTAGATAATAATCTACCCTCCTGTTTTTACCCCCAAAGTGGATAACCTCGCATTTATCCGCATTATAGTGCATCTGCCACGTATCCGCCCATTCCCCCAACCTGTCCAAATCGCACTGTAGCCTCCTGACATCCTCATCAGAGCCCACCCCTCCTCTTAGTTTAGTGTCGTCAGCGAATTTGGAAATATTGCATCCAATTCCCTGATCCAGATCATTTATATATATTGTGAACAGCTGGGGTCCCAGGACAGATCCTTGCGGCACCCCGCTGGTCACTGCCTGCCACTCCGAAAACGAGCCGTTTATTCCAACTCTCTGTTTTCTATCCGCCAGCCAGTTCTCTATCCACGTTAATACTTTGCCCCCAATCCCATGAGCCTTAATTTTGCATGATAATCTTTTGTGTGGAACCTTATCGAAGGCTTTCTGGAAGTCAAGGTACACCACATCCACTGGCTCTCCCCCATCTATTTTACCAGTTACTTCCTCAAAAAATTCCAGCAGATTAGTCAAACACGATTTACCCTTTGTAAATCCATGTTGACTCTGTCCGATCCTTTCCCCATTTGTCAAGTGCTCCGCTATTTTATCCTTAATAATGGACTCTAGCATTTTGCCCACAACCGATGTAAGGCTTACTGGTCTATAATTCCCTGCTTTCTCTCTACCCCCCTTTTTAAATATTGGGGTAACATTAGCTACCCTCCAATCCACGGGTACTGTTCCCGAGTCAATGGAGTTCCGGAAGATGATCCTTAGAGCATCTGCTATCTCCAGGGCCACCTCCTTAAGTACCCTAGGATGTAGTTTATCAGGCCCCGGGGATTTGTCGGCCTTCAGTCCCCTCAACTTACCCAACACCATATCCTTGGAGATACTAATTTCTGTCAGCTCCTCCCTCTCATTAGTCCCTATGTTTGCCGTTATTCCTGGGAGGTTATTTGTGTCCTCCTTTGTGAATACAGAACCAAAGTATGAGTTTAATTGGTCTGCCATTTCCTTATTCTCCATTATATATTCTCCCGAATCGGACTGCAAGGGACCGACTTGGGATTTTACCAGTCTTTTCCTCCTGATATACCGATAAAAGCTTTTGCAGTCTGTCTTTATGTTTGCTGCAAGTTTACTTTCGTATTCTATTTTCCCCTTCCTGATTAATCCCTTTGTCCTCTTTTGCTGTATCCTGTACTGCCCCCAATCTTCCGGTCTGGTGCTTTTTTTTGCCAGTTGATATGCCCTTTTTTTTGATTTTATGCTGTCCCTAATTTCCCTCGTTATCCACGGTTGAGTCACCTTTTTAGGTTTATTTTTATGCCAAACCGGTATAAACATGTTCTGGAATTCTTCCATTCTATCTTTGAATGCTTGCCATTGTCTCTCCACTGTCAATCCCCCCAGAAACACCACCCAATCAATCTTACCCAATTCCCGTCTCATACCCTCGTAATTCCCTTTATTTAAGTTCTGGACCTTAGTCTCTGATTCAATTTCCTCACTCTCCATCTCGACTGAGAGCTCGATCATATTATGATCGCTCTGACCCAAGGGGCCTCGTACAAGAAGATTGCTGATAAGTCCCTTCTCATTGCACAATGGCCTGATCTCGAGTCGGCTCCTCGACATATTGGTCCAGATAACCGTCCCGAAAACATTCCAGGAATTCCTCCTCCTCAGAATTTTTACTAATTTGGGTAGTCCAATCATTATGTAAATTAAAGTCACCCATGATGACAGCTGTGCTCTTATCGCACGCTTCTCTAATTTCCCTTTTTATGCCTTCCCTCACCTCCATATTACTATTTGGAGGCCTATATATCACACCCACTAACGTTTTCCTCCCCTTGCTATTTCTCATTTCTACCCATACAGATTCCGTTTCATCCGAGTTAATATCCTTCCTTTCCATTGCATTAATCCCCTCCTTTACCAGCAATGCTACCCCACCTCCCCTACCTTTTTGCCGATCCTTCCTAAATATTGTATATCCCTGGATGTTAAGTTCCCAGCCTTGCCCACCCTGCAGCCACGTTTCTGTAATCCCAATCAAATCATACTTGTTTACCTCTATTTCCACAACTAATTCATCCACCTTGTTCCTAATGCTTCTAGCATTAAGATACAAAGCCTTCAGGCTTGCTTTTTTCACACTCTCATTATGAATTAGTTTGGCCCTTTGTGTTTCTCTCCTTTGCTTATTGCTTCTCACCTTTCTACCATCTATTTCTGACTTCATATGACTTCCCTCTTTTCCACTACCTAGGTTCCCATCCCCCTGCCAAATTATTTTAATCCTCCCGAAACGCCCTAGAAAATATTACCCCGAGGACATCGGCTCCCTCACAGTTCAGGTGTAGACCGTCCCCTTGGTACAGGTCACTCCTCCCCAAGAACTGGTTCCAATGCCTCAAGAATTTAAATCCCTCTCCCTTGCACCACTGCTCAAGCCACGTATTTAGCTTATCTATCTTACTCTCTCTAAACTTATTAGCTCGTGGCACTGGTAGCAATCCAGAGATTACTACCTTTGAGGTCCTACTTTTCAATTTAGCTCCTAACTCCCTAAATTCAGCTTGTAGGACCTCCTCCCTCTTTTTACCTACATCGTTGGTACCTACATGTACCACGACAACTGGCTGATCCCCCTCCCCTTTCAGAATGCTCTGCACCCGCTCCGAGACATCCTTGACCCTTGCACCAGGGAGGCAACATACCATCTTGGAGTCTCGGTCTCGGCCACAGAAACTCCTATCTATCCCCCTTATATTGAATCCCCTATCACTATAGCCCTATCCCTCTTCGTGAGAGAGTCGGGTCATTTCTCGTTTCCTTTTCAATGGTAGAATTTGCCACTGGTAGACATTCCACTATGGTCGAGTGGAACATCTCCACTGGGTCCACTGTAGGTGCCTCTTCTAGCGTTGGCAACGGTAGGTGCGATAAACCATCAGCATTCCCATGCTGTTTTGTTCCTTTGTATTCTATGTCATATTGGTGTGCCCCTAGGAAAAGGGACCACCTCTGTAGCCTTTGCGCTGTCATAATGGGAACGCCCTTTTTAGGGTTGAATATGGAGACGAGGGGTTGATGGTCAGACAACAAGGTAAATTTTTGTCCGTGTAGGTAATGGTTGAATTTCTTCACTCCCCACACCAGGCTGAGTGCCTCCCTGTCGATCTGGGCATAGTTATGTTCAGCTGAGTTCAATGAGCGTGACGCAAAAGCTATCAGCCGCTCCGAGCCATCAGGGAATCTATGCGATAATACCGCTCCCACGCCGTAAGGGGATGCATTGCACGCCAGTCTGATTGGCAGTGATGGGTTGTAATGAGCCAACACTTCCTTGTACGTGATCAAGCCTTTGCATTTATGGAAGGCATGTTTACAGTCTTCGCTCCATTTCCAAAGTACTCCCGTTTGTAGCAGTGCGTTAAGAGGGTGCAGAACCATTGACAAGTTCGGTAAAAATTTATGATAGTAATTTATTAATCCCAGGAACGACCTTAATTGTGAGACATTTTCAGGTGCTGGGGATTTTACGACCGCTTCAATTTTTTCCGGTGACTTATGCAACCCTTCTTCGTTAATGACATGGCCACAATATGATATTTGTTTCTGGAAAAATTCGCACTTGGGGCGATTTGCTCATAGGCCCCGTTCTCTCAGCCTCGTGAGCACCTGCTCCAAATTGGCAAGGTGCTCGTTGTCGTTTTCTCCTGTTACAAGGATGTCGTCTAGGTAGCACTGAGTCCCCGGAATCCCTTGCTCCATAGCTCTTTGCCAGATAGCTGGAGCTGATGCTACTCCGAAAACCAGTCGATTGTACTGGTACAGGCCTTTGTGTGTGTTTATCGTGAGATTTTTTGAGAGGCCTCCTCAACATCCATCTGTAGATATGCCTGTGCCAAGTCAATTTTGGCGAAACGTTTCCCTCCGGATAGTGAGGCGAAAATATCTTCTATCCTCGGAAGAGGATACTGTACCGTGTGAAGAACCGGGTTTACAGTCACCTTGAAGTCCCCACAGATGCGAATTTTTCTCTGTTCTTCAGATTTATCATTATTCAACGTTTCCTTCATGACCGGGACGATGGGTGTTGGCCACTCGCTCCAATCTACCTTGGATAACACGCCTGCTTTTTCCAAATTCTCCAGCTCTGCCTCGACTGCTGGACGAATTGCGTATGGCACCGGCCTTGCCTTAAAAAACTTGGGAATTGCCGCATCTTCCACTTTTATTGAGGCGGTGGCGCCTGTCAGGGTTCCTAGTTCCTGTTGAAACACTTCTTTGGCGTTAGCCAAGATGTCTTTTAATCGTCCAGGTATGAAGTCATCATCATTTTTTTTCTTACTGGTCACCGTCAGTGCCTGAATGGAGTGCCAGCCTAAACATATCTTTCTGATCCATTCACGTCCCAACAACGGTGGGCCACCATCTTGCAGAACGTATAAATACAACTTCTGTATTTCCTCGCCGTTGTATACAACAGGCACCCTTATTTTCCCTCTGGGGTATACTTTCTGCCCCGTATATGTCTTCAAGATAATGGGTGTGTCTTTCAAAAGGTATATGCGGAAATAGCCGCTCGTAATCCCGTCGACTTATGACGGTCGGAGCTGATCATGTATCTACCTTCATTTTAACTGGGGACCCCGCTATCGTGAGGGTAACCCAAATGGTCTGGTAATCTTCATTATGTAATTTGAGACAGCTTAGTATCTTGTTTCCGGAGTTGCTATCGCTCTTCTGGTCTTCGGAGCTACTGTCCGTCATCATTTGTACCTTTCTGTACTTTTCCTTATTGACCTTATTACTGTCAGTGGATTTTTTTCCAGATCGGCATACACGTGCCATGTGTCCCATCTTTCCGCATTGCCTGCATGCTTTGTCCTTGAACCAGCAGTCCCTCTGGTCATGGGTGTATCTGCCGCAGCGAGAACATCTCTCGAAACCCCGTGTCATTTCATGGGTGCCGAAGTCCTGTGGCTTTTGCTGTATCTCTGCAGCTCCTCTTGCTGCTGCTTCGTATGATACAGCCACACTGAAAGCCTTGTCCAGTGTCAAATCTTTCTCAGAAAGTAGCCTTTTCTGTGTTCCTTCGCTTAGGAGACCGCAGACGAATTTGTCTCAGAGAATCTGCCAGTCCTGCCCCGAATTGGCAGTGCTTTGACAGCTTTCGTAATTCGGTGAGGTAATCAGCGTTACTTTCATTCTTGTGCTGATTCCTCCTGAAGAATTTGAATCGTTCCATTATCAGCAGCGGTGTTGGGTTTAAGTGCTCCTGTAGGGTATCAACAATCTCCTTAAAATTCTTGTCCATCGGTTTGGCTGGAGTGATCATGTTTCATAACAGCCCGTATGTCCTTGCGCCCATCAGATTTCGAAGTACCGATGCCTTTTTATCATCCGTTACTTCATTCGCCTTGCAATATACCTCCACTCTTTCCACATATGTGGTCCAATCCTCTATATCACTATCGAAAGCAGTAATATTGCCAGTCTTAGGCATCCTGAAAATCAAAAATGGCACCTCCCGCGCTGTCCCTTCTTCCCTGCCGAGTCAAAATGGCGCCTCCCGCACTTTCCTGCCGCTGCTGCCAACGCTGTTCTCCGCGGTTTTTATTTACACATATATTTTGAACAGTTTCTCCATCACTTGGAGAATCGTTCCCGTCGGACTCTCTGGGACTTTCCCCTCCCTCTGCTTGGTTCGAACGCCAACCTGCTTTGCAGCGCCGGCCGTCTCCTGAGTGCTCCACCCTCTGTCTCTGTTTGCTTCTGCCTTCCGACTCGCTGCCCGGCCCCGCTGCAGAGCCACCCGATCGAGCCCCAGCCCGCCGCCCCGGAAGGATCAGTGCACTACCTGCCACCAGCCCGTTTAGCTGGTGAAACCACAGTTTTTTTTTCTTCGACCTTCGTCTGAGGAATCGATCTCCTTGAGGTGCTGCCGAATTGCAGGTAAGTCCGTTTCTAACTCGTCGCCACTGTTGTATCCGTGTGTTAATGGAGACATGGAATGCAGGAATGATTTAACAAGTGTTTACTGAACAAAGTCTGGAGGTGAACTAAACTATACAAGACGCTATACAGGCTTATATACCCGAGTGGTCACTACCAGTACTACAGTACACAAGGGCTTCATAAAAACATAGTTCCTCTTAAAGGTACATACACTACACGAATGGCCTCCTTCTGTGCAGCCACTGAGGCGATTCAATGAATACGATGCCCTTTAGAGAAATATCTACTAGCAGAGGGTCGTTTAACTAAAGGGATAGTCTTACAAAGCCACACTGCCGATGGTGAGGGCCCCCATCCCTGACGGGTGGAACTCCCCATCCCCAATGGAGAATGTCCCACTGACAGCACAGACTTGGAAAAGTGTGACGGGGCGATCAAGGCGCTTAAACATCCCCCAATATTTCTATGATTTTTTAAATCGGTCCACTGCTTTTGAAAGAACAAGCCTATGATCACTAGACAGAAACACAGAAACAAGGGATGTTTTTCCAGAGCTGATCATTTCCACACTTCGCTTTCAAACATTCACCGGGATATTGCAGGGAGGAGTCTTGAAGTTAGGGATTGGCTGTTACTGGGGCAAATGTATTAGTTAGTTGTGTACCATGTTTACTAACGTGTCCCTTTCAGATGGTGTCTAAAATAATAGTGCTGACTGGCCACGTTGCCATTCTTTGTCCAGAACAAGCTGACGTTGACAGAGCAGGACCTTGCGCACAAGGTTGCGTGCATAGAGGAGCAGCAGACAACAATCGCGTCGCTGCGAGATGTGGTCGTGGATCGGGAGGAAAGGCTGCACTGTACGGAACAAGAGAGGCACAAACTGCACAACACTGTGCAAGAGCTCCAGGTACACAAGGCCCAAGGCAGCCAGTGCCATTGCCAGGAATCTGTGCTGGCACCTTTCTGTTCTCCAAATACTGGGCATGTTGGACATGGATAAATTAGAGACTCGCTGACTGCCAAAGTGGGAGTGATGCAAATGGGAAGAACATGGAGATATAGGAGGATAGATGTGGCAAATACAGTTCAGTGTAAGGGCAGGGAGGAGAGCAAAATGGAAATGCATCTGGTCCAGGGGACTGAATACAAAAAGCATGGTGTAATGTGTGTACAAGACATTGGTTGGATTGCAGTCACAATACTGTACAGTTGTGAGGCACACCACTATAGAAAGTAATGGTAAGGTAGAGTTAGATTCACCAGATACCAGGGAAGAGACTAGGGTCAGGACCTGGAGCTGAGGTTAAGGTATCTACTGGAATTGTGTGTGCCTTTTAATTAGAAGGTTGAGAGTTTAAGCCCACTTCAGGACTTCAGCCCATAATCTAAGCAGTACTGCATTGTAGGATGAGATGTTAAACCGAAGTCCTGCCCTCCTGGTGGGGGTTGGGGGAGGGAGAGAAAACTGGACAAAACAAATCTTGCAACTCTTTTGAAGAGGAGCTGGGATTCAGTTCTCCTGACCAACATTGCTGAAACATGTTAACTACTCCTTGATCCCATTGTTGTAACAGTGACTACACTCAGTCATTCTTTGGCTAACTTGCTTTGGGACATTCCAAGAATGTGAAAGGCAAGTTCCTAATGGGGCTTGATTTAGGTGGTCAATGAATTGGTAACAAGGCACAAACGTTAGGGTTAGTACTAAAGGAATTCAAAGGACTGAACAACACGAGTTAAACAGGAAGAAAGTAGGGGGGGGGTTACAGGGATTGGAGCAGACTCCAATGGTTACCTTGAACAGTCAACCTAGGGTACTTGCCTAAATGGCTGTTGAAGAAGGCCGGCTAATTAACTCTGGGGCATCAGTCGGGTCACAATACACCATAGCCAAGTGCTTCCACCAGGAGTGAGTACATAGCAATGAGTAAAACATGGTCTGTCTTTTGCCACAGGCCAGACTTACTGCAGCTAAAGTAAAACAGACTAACAGAGCCCAGAATGTGGGTGAAGCTGGGGCCTTGCTGGTCTGAACGGCTCAGCTGGTCATTTGCTCGGCCATGAAGTGCTTTCTCCTTCGCTCGTAGCTTCGGCTTCACAAGCAGTAGATGATCGGAGGAATTCTTTCTCTTCGCCCCATATGTAACCAATAATTTTCCCTCTGCTGTGTTCCTTTGCAGGGTAACATCCGCGTGATCTGCTGTATGTGGCCAGTTCTGGACTCTGAGAAGGAAGATGGCAATGAACTTGCGGACGTTCAGTTCTTGCCCAATGATGAGAAGGTGATCATCTTGACTAAAATGGAAGAGGTAAGATTGACCTGTGCTGTGTCCCTGATCCTTCAAACTGGTAACCAGCAATAAACATTAACTGCAGCAATGCTACTGACTGTTAGTCAGGGGTGTTCTGTTCTTCCCGCAAAGCAGGAAAGGAAAGGGTTGCCCAATTGACTTTACAGGGACTATGAAATGGTGTCGCTGCACTGCCCACTTATTCGAGTGTCTGGATGACACCACTGTCTGCTTGCTTTCTGCTTCCAATGTTTACTGGATGGAGTCATTGTGTGGCAGTGGGAATTACTTCAGAAGTGAAATTCTGCAAAGTAGGGATGTTGATCCATTGAAGTTCTAACACTGCTTCTCCCTGGGCACTATACCAGCTCAGTACGAAGTCTTGCATATCTGGTTCCTTTGCTTGTTTACAAAGTGGTTCGGCTCCATACCCCTTTTACACCCTATCGAATTTTTACACTCCATTTACATCAGGTTAAAATAGAAGCTGTTTCTGTTCCTTGCTCTCTTTCTCCCCATGCACCCTCTCAGTCCCACCACAGATCTTGAGCGTTCCATTTGTACCCCACCCACCAATAGCTTGAGTAAAAACAGAAAATTCTGGAGATACTGTCAACCCCCACACCCCCTTCCCTCTCCCCCCTCTACCCTCTACCCTCTCCCCCTCCCCCCATCCCCCCCTCTAATGATATCAGCAAATAGAGATGGTGTTTGATTATGATGCCTTACCAGCATGTTTGCATGTATTGATTGCTTGTGCCTGACCAGCAGAGGGCATGTGACAGAGACAAGCAAGGCAGTTTTAGTTTGGTTTCAGTTTCGTTCTAGATGCATCACTAGCATGATGTCTCCTGTAACTGCTGTATAAAGAGTTGAACAGTCATTAGATTAAAAGACATTCTCTTTCATAAATACCATCTCTATTTGCCGATCTCCAGTACACGTGAGTATCTGTCCCAACGTTTACCTTCTCTAGCGATGGGCAGAGTTTGGGCTGCAGCGATCCTCCTTAGATGCTGCTTGTGGTGCTTGTCTGTAGAACTGAAGCAGTGGGTTAACACTGCCTGCTGCCCCTCTTTACACTGGAATTATACAATCTACAAGGGGTTCTATTTGCAGCACCCAATGAGCGCACAGCCACTTGTGTCTTGTCCAAGCTGCTAACCCAGCTCCTATGTGTTGCTGTAGGGCAGCACTGACCCGTGGTGCCCAACAAAAGGCTCCATTTACTTATGCACAGCCCCTGGCGGTAGTCGTGCTACTTTGAAAAGACAAATCGCACCCCTCACTAACTTCCCATCACTGTGACTCGAAGCTGACACTAGGTGTGTAACCTGAATGAACTGGCAGAATCCCTGCCGTACGTTGCAACAAGAGCCTGAGGCAAATAATGGGGAAGTAATGCACTTTGCATATCAGACAACACTTCTCCTTCCTGCCCCCGCCCCCCCCCCCTGAGATTCAGTGTTGTGTAACCAGATGCAGCAGCAGCTCCCTCTAGTTCATCCCAACAATATGGCACCACCCCAACCTTAACAATCCCGACTGTGCACCAATGTGACACTTTCCCGATTCCCACGTTGGCCATCCTGCTGGATCGGAGATTAGCGTGAGACTAACTACCAGAGTCACCCTGCATAGGAAGGAGGCTTTCATCCCTTCAGTCTGCTAGCTTTGAACCGGAGCCTGTAGCTCCTCCCTCCCTACTCCGATCATGTGCTGTTGGCCTGTTAGTAGCTGCCCAGTCCCACTGTTACACAATGGCCAGACACGCCCTCCCTCTGCAGTTCCACCTGATTCTCTCTCCCCCCCCACCCCCCTCCCTACTTTCCAACGCCTCCTAAAGATTCTGCTCCTTCCCTTTCTCCCTCTGCTCTGAAAACCGTTCTCTCCCACGCCTCTTGTCTTGGTTTGAAAATGCTACAATGCCGTTTGGTGTCCAATAGAATGAGTACCACCCTCTCCATAAGGCAATTGGTTATTGATGCGTTTGCTACCAAGATCGTGGCATTTTGTGTTGCTGTCAAACATGGAACGTGGTCCCGGTCAACCTTTCCGATTCGAGACCTGCCTCTCCAAGCAGGTTTTAATGTTTTCAGCCCGATGCGGTAAACTTGCTTTTTTGCTAATGCTGATGTTGGTTTTTCCCCCAATGGGTTCAGCGACCCTGAGTCTGGTGGACCTGGCAGGCAGTGAGCGCATGGATAAATCACACCCGAAGGGTGATCATCTGCAGGAGGCTCAGGCAATTAACAGCAGCCTTTCTTGCCTTGGCCGTGTAATCATGTCACTGTCAAAAAAGGTAAGATGCAGTATAGGAGGTTAAAAGCTTTGTGAACGGGACTGGTTCGGCTCCATACCCCTTTTACACCCTATCTAATGGGGAGAACTCCCTTGCTTGTCGAAATAGTACCATGGGATCTCTTGCATCCACCTGAGGGGACAGACGGGGGCCTTGGTTTAACATCTCATCTGAAAGACGGCACCTCTGACAGTGCAGCACTCCCTAAGTACTGCACTGGGAGTGTCGGCCTAGATTTATGGGCTCATGTCTCTGGAGTGGGACAGTGCTGGTGGGTGGAGCTATTTTACCAATAGTCTCTTGTCACTAAAGAGTTCCCTTGTTTTTTCCAGTAATCCCATATCCCCTTCCGGAACAGCAAGCTGACCTACCTGCTGCAGAATAGTTTACCAGGCAATTCAAAGACGTAAGCTGCTTTCTCCTCCAGTCGGTACTATGATGTTCCATTTATCTAATTTGTGAATTTTTTTTAAAACTGGTAACCTTTTCCTTGCAGGCTGATGTTTGTGAATATCTCCCCTTTGGAAGAGAACTTCAGCGAGTCACTCAATTCCTTGCGCTTTGCCAGTAAGGTATGTCGAATTCAAATGGTTCATGCCCCGGTGTTGCAGAAACTGGCTGCTAGTGATTATGTAGTGGGGCACAAATGAGTTTGTGGTATTTATATGCTTGCCACTGAGGTTTGACAACAGTACAAGCTGTGACCCAATGACGTACAAGTCCTGCCGGACTCGGACAACGATGGGGCGAGGGAGCCTGACAAGAGAGAGAGCCGGGATCGGACTCGTACCGCGAGAGGGAGAGGGAGCCCGACTGGAGAGAGGGCAAGGATCGGATGCTTACCAGGAGAGGGAGCCCAACTGGAGAGAGAGCCGGGCTCGGAGTCGGAAAGCGAGAGGGAGCCCGACTGGTAAGGGTGCCGGGCTTGGATTTAGACCATGAGAGGAAGAGGGAGCCCGACTGGAGAGAGAACTGGGCTTGGACTCGGACCGCGAGAGGGAGAGGGAGCCTGACTGGAGAGAGAGCCGGGATCGGACTCATACCAGGAGAGGGAGCCCGACTGGAGAGAGAGCCGGGATCGGACTCATCCCGCTAGAGGGAGAGGGAGCCAGGCTCGGACCGCGAGCCCGAATGGAGAGCGAGCCGGGATCGGACTCGGACAGCGAGAGGGAGAGGGAGCCCGACTGGAGAGAGAGCAGGGCTCGGACTCGGACTGCGAGAGGGAGAGGGAGCCCGACTGGAGAGCCGGGCTCGGAACGGACTCAGACCGCGAGATGGAGAGGGAGCCCGACTGGAGAGAGAGCCGGGCTCAGACTTGGACCAGGAGAGGGAGCCTGACTGGAGAGAGCGGCGGGCTTGGACTCAGACCGCGAGAGGGAGAGGGAGCCAGACTGACAAGAGAGGCGGGCTTGGACCGCGAGAGGGAGCCCGACTGGAGAGAGAGCAGGGCTCGGACTTGGACCGTGAGAGGGAGTGGGAGCCCAACTGCAGATAGAGCCGGAATCGGACCGCGATGGGGAGAAGGAGCCCGACTGGAGAGAGAGCTGGGATCGGACTCATACCGCGAGAGGGAGAGGGAGCCGGGCTCGGACCATGAGGGGGAGAGGGAGCCCGACTGGAGAGAGAGCTGGGATCGGACTCGTACCGCGAGAGGGAGAGGGAGCCGGGCTCGGACCGTGAGGGGGAGAGGGAGCCCGACTGGAGAGAGAGCTGGGATCGGACGCTTACCAGGAGGGGGAGCCCAACTGGAGAGAGAGACGGGCTCGGACTCGGACAGCGAGAGGGAGAGGGAGCCGGGCCACGAGAGGGAGAGGGAACCCGACTGGAGAGCCGGGCTCGGAACGGACTCAGACCGCGAGAGGGAGAGGGAGCCCGACTGGACAGAGAGCTGGGCTCAGACTAGGACCAGGAGAGGGAGCCTGACTGGAGAGAACGGCAGGCTCGGACTCGGACCGTGAGAGGGAGCCCGACTGGAGAGAGAGCCGGGCTCGGACTCAGACCATGAGAGGGAGCCCGACTGGAGAGAGAGCCGGGCTCGGACTCAGACCATGAGAGGGAGAGGGAGCCCGACTGGAGAGAGAGCCGGGCTCGGACACGGACCACGAGAGTGAGAGGGAGCACGACTGGAGAAAGAGCCAGGCTCGGACTAGGAGAGGGAGAGGGAGCCCGACTGGTAAGGGTGCCGGGCTCGGATTTAGACCATGAGAGGAAGAGGGAGCCTGACTGGAGAGAGAACTGGGCTTGGACTCGGACCGCGAGAGGCAGCCTGACTGTGGAGAGAGCCGGGATCGGACTCGTCCCGCTAGAGGGAGAGGGAGCCAGGCTCGGACCGTGAGCCCGAATGGAGAGAGAGCCGGGATTGGACTCGGACAGCGAGAGGGAGAGGGAGACCGACTGGAGAGAGAGCCAGGCTCGGACTCGGACCATGAGAGGGAGAGGGAGACTGACTGGAGAGAGAGAGCCGGGCTCGGACTCGGACTGTGAGAGAGAGCCCGACTGGAGAGAGCCGGGCTCGGACCGTGAGTGGGAGACAGAGCCTGACTGGAGAGAGAGTCGGGATCGGACTCGTTCCGCGAGAGGGAGAGGGAGCCAGGCTCGGACCGTGAGGGGGAGAGGGAGCCCGACTGGAGAGAGAGCCAGGATCGGACGCTTACCAGGAGAGGGAGCCCAACTGGAGAAAGAGCCAGGCTCGGATTCGGACAGCGAGAGGGAGAGGGAGCCGGGCTTGGACCACGAGAGGGAGTGGGAGCCCGACTGGAGAGCTGGGATCGGAATGGACTCAGACCGCGAGATGGAGAGGGAGCCCGACTGGAGAGAGAGCCGGGCTCAGACTAGGACCAGGAGAGGGAGCCTGACTGGAGAGAGCGGCGGGCTCGGACTCAGACCGCGAGAGGGAGAGGGAGCCAGACTGAAGAGAGAGCTGGGCTCGGACCACGAGAGGGAGCCCGACTGGGGAGAGAGAGAGAGAGAGAGAGAGAGAGAGAGAGAGAGAGAGAGAGAGAGAGAGAGAGAGCCAGGCTCGGACCACGAGAGTGAGAGGGAGCCCGACTGGAGATAGAGCTGGACTCGGACCGGGAGAGAGAGCCGGGATCGGACTCGTACCAGGAGAGGGAGCCCGACTGGAGAGAGAGCCGGGATTGGACTCATCCCGCTAGAGGGAGAGAGAGCCAGGCTCGGACCACGAGCCCGAATGGAGAGAGAACCGGGATCAGACACATACCAGGAGAGGGAGCCCAATTGGACAGAGAGCCGGACTCGGACCGTGAGATGGAGAGGATGTCAGGGTCCCAGCTACACGTTCCTCTGCTGGCTGCAAGTGGGCGGTTTAGGATGCCTCAGTACACTGCTGCCATATCTCTGTATCTCTCTCCTCACCTGTGTCTCATTAGAGTACTGTGAAACCACTAACCAGAAAATTTGAGTATGCAGACCAGATCGGAGTTCCCCAGCCCAGTGTTCTTTTTCACCCCGGAGGTTACCGGTGAGGATTGGAGGAGAAGAATTGATCGATATACACAGACGAGAATCCACTTCAATCCAGGTGTCCGAAGGCATCAAGAAGAAACTACCAAACTACCTCAACAAATTTGGGTATGAAGTGCCCCCACTGCCAGAACACATGGTGCAGCTACAGAAAAAGCTCACCCAACCCCACAAGATGTATTACACGCTCCAGCAAAAGAACAAGGACATGAAATAAAGGAGAGGAAATTAAGGTCACCACTTGGTGGGATGACTAACGGGACTGGGGACTGAACATTCGGATCCATCCATGGATCCGCATAATATCGCGCGCATTAGTGGTGATTCAACTGTCGATTGTTGTCTATCTCCTTCATGACGTCTGGACGGGCCCGGTGAAGGAAAGCCAAAAAGGTTGGCTAAAGCAATAACCTGAGTAAGGGAAAAAGGGGAAAGCACACCTCTTAAACTAGGCCCGCATCAAAGTATTTAGAGCAATCCAAGACAGGTGGGTCTTTAGGCAGCTAGAGATAGGGAGTATGTCCTGGTGGTTTAAACCAAGGCATAGGCAGGTCACTAGGACACAGGTGACGCCATAAGAGCTTCAATAGTCGGGATGCGACACTTGTGGCTGTCCAGAGGATCCCTGGATATAAAGCCATTAGGTAGAACATCCGGGTGTGGCTGTTGGGGAGGGAAAGGATTCCTGAGCAGGGCCAACAGGAGGGATTGATGTGGGAAGCACAGGGTTAATGGGAATGTTGTTGTAACATGCTGGAGCTATGTTGGAAGCCATGTATTAGGCTGCCACCATAAGTACAAGGCATGATGGGAAGGTTGGCCATTCTGACAGAAGCAATGGGCTGGATTTTGTTACTGAGGCGGGCTGGGGTCGTGTAATCCGCATTTCGTGCTAGCCACCCAATTCTAAATCGATGTGGGAAAATGATGCCATTTTAACTTAATTGGCCAATTGAGTTCCAACGTGTGGGAACCTACAGCCAAGGAGATTACCAATTCGAAAGTCGCCTCTGATGATGTCATCATTGCTGCTGCATCTAAGGTCTGCAACAAGCCTTGCTTCTTCCGCAGACTGCCAAGCTCTTGCCCTTGCAAGTTAGAGGCACCTGCAGGAAGAATGGCCAGCCGGAGACCTAGGTCTGCACCCCACTTGGACGTTGCCCTGCAGGCTTTAGTAGAGGGAGCAAGAGCAAATAAAGAGGTGCTCTTCCCTTCTTCAGGGAGGAAGAAGCCTCCCCAGCAGACCAAGGCTGTGTGGATGTAGGTGGCAGAGGAGGTCAACTCTCAATAACCCGCAGAAGCTGGGTTCAGTTCAGGAAGAGATTTCACGACCCTCTGTGCACTGGAAAAGCGAGTATGAATTTCCCATCACCCTCATTCTGATCCCCATTGCCTTTCCTCACCAGCACTCAGCTTTAGCAATCACTTTCTCCACATCCCACTGGACACTGACATCCATGCACCCTTACCCATTCCCTCTCTATGGTCACATTCACCTATCTATTCGACTATGCATCCCTCACACTTCCTATCACTGTGATGCAATTACAACTTACAACTTACACAGGGAGGGCTCTTGGTCTTGCCACCTCACTCCATCTCTGTCTCCTTCTAAGCATCTATGCTATGGAGTCTCTACACTCATTCCTTCATTTTCAATCAAACTCCACACGTCTCCCTCATTGCAGGAAGAGAGAGCTCACAATAAGAGGGAAAGAGCAAGGACAGGAGGAGGGCCACCCTCAGTAGCCCAGCTCACCCCCTGGGAGGAGGCGGTCCTGGATGTCGTGGGAGTGGAGGAAGATTCCGAGGGGGGGGGGGAGACACGGACAGACGGGCGCAATACAGCAAGCTGGTGGCAGAATAGTTTTCCAACTCTCTCACTGACATTGCATGAGTCGCTGATAATGATTCTGAAACTCTAACAGATGGCCGTATGATCATCTGCAATATGCATGTAACCTTGGCCTCATCTGACTCTTTCCTTTACTGCCCCACAGGACCATCGCAAGCTTCCGTCCCCACTAGCCAGGAGGAAGAGCATGAGGCTCAAGACTCCTCAGAGGAAGCTGCAACCTCTGAGGGCGCAGCGTCAGCCGAATTCACCGCACCCAGCACCAGCGCAGACACTCACACCTCGGATGGAACATCGTGAGATAGAGTAGTGTTGTCACCTGGTGTATCACAGCTCACAAGTGAGCATCAGCAGATTGTGGAGACAGGGACAGCAGTGGAGAGTCCTAGTCGGAGGGTGCAGGAATCTGCCAGCTCGGCTCAGCTGCATGTCGACCCTCTGCCTCTGGGTCCATCCATAAGATCAGCAGGGCTGGAACTCCAGGAACAGATGCAGGAGTCTCTGGCAGGCTTTGTCTCCAGGGTCGCTGCAAGTGTGGAGCGAATGGGGGAGTCCATTGCAAACATGAGCAGAGCCTTTGTGGAGTCATTCGCGCATGAACGCATCACCATGGAAAAAATGGCAACCTCCACGGACGTGATAATTCACCAAAGTGCAGAAAGCATGGTGAGTGTTCTGAATAGAATGACATCTCTGGAGGAGCGATGGTCATCTATTGAACAGAGTAACCAGATCTTCATGGAAGTCCTTCTGAGTAGGACTGCCAGTGCAGATATGTGTCCCCATGGCCCCCCTGATGTGCAGCAAGGTGCTCGCCAGCCACTTGCAGGCGCTGAGGGGGACCGGACCAGACATGCACAGCAAACCACGACGATTCTGGAGACCCTGGCTCCCGAGTACTGCAGGGCTCCACCTGATCTATCCAGGCATCTGAAGCGCATCTTCTGCAAACCGATGGTTTGCTCGATTATGGCTCTGGTGGACATGTGGCTGGAGTTGTAGCGCTCCTCTACTTCGTTTGATGGGCTCTTCAATGGCGTCATTACCCTTGTCCTCAGGGGATAGCTCTTGTTTCCAAGTAGCCATCCGTTAAGTTGGTCTGGTGGACTGAATAGCGGAGGCACACTAGACTGGCGCTGTATGAAGGAGTCATGGCAACTGCCAGGGTACTTGACACAAACAGGCAAAATTTCCTTCTTGTGGTCACACACCAGCTGAACTTTAAGGGCGTGGAAGCCCTTGCGGTTGACAAAAATACCTGGATTGTGATGGGGTGCCTTAAGGGCCACGTGTGCAGCCAATGACGCCCTGCATCCTTGGAAAGCCTGCCAGATTATTTAATCCAACCGCACGTGCCGTGACACTTGCTTGACCCTGGGTGAAATGGATGTGATTGTGTGCGATGGCAAAGAGGGCATCGGTTGGTGTTGGGGCTCATGGCCCAATTTCAGAGGACCAAGGTGACAGTATAAACGGCACCCATGTTTATGGAATAGATGGCAGTTCAGGTAGAGATCAGAGGAGCAAGCTGTCAATGCTGTGATTGGTTCTACCAATGAGGTGAGACTAGATGGCGACTTTGCTGGAAACACTTGCCACCTGTAAAAAGTTAAGTCTGTGCTGAGAATGCAGTCACAACAGCTTCTGCCTGAGGAAAGTGATCAGCTGCGAGGTGGGAGCTTTTATAGTACATTTCATGCCAACATCGAATCAGCTGGATCAATGGCCACTCAACTCCTGCCTCAGGCCAACAGATGTGGTTCCGGAGCTGTGTGAATCCCGCAGGCAGCCAGGGAAATTAGAAAGTTAGTCTGAAAAAGGTGCTCAAGGGTCTGACAACTACCCGTTAATGATTTGAATTAGGCCGCCCACCTCTGCCTGTCTGGTTGCTGCTGCATCAGCAACACACCCTTGGGAAAGGCCGGTGCCGGTGTGATGGCAGGTTCCTGACCTGCTGCAACTTTTCAAATTTCCCAGCCAACCCGCCTCCAATCACCTGCACAGACCCCTACTGTTGGGTGCCAGACCCCATTTATAGTTCGGGCTTGAATGGCTGCATTACATGAATATCTCCAGAGCTCCCTCAGACTTCGGCCCTCGACTCCAGGGGGCAGGGGATGCTTCTTTGAAGCAATGTGGAATAAATCAGCAAACTGGTGGGGTGGGGGAAGACAGGAAGGTGCCAATAAAGAGGAAAACAGTACCCGAGCTGCTACCAGCAGAGACATGGCTGCACACAGGAACAGACCGAATCCACCTCCCCCAACTGACCCGACAACACTTAAGATCCCTGTACCACGTCGGAGATACGTGGTGTGGGTGGGTGGGTGGGGGAAATACGGAGCGTGGTGGGGGCTTCACTTGTTGAGAATGCCTAAACAGCAAACTAAAAAGCACTTGCATTTATATAGCGCCTTTCACAACCTCACAGCCAATGAGTTACTTTTCCAGTCTAGTCACTGCTGTAACTGAGGAAACAGCAGCCAATTCACACACAGCAAGATCCCAGAAACAGCAATTAGAAAGCCAGCTGATCTATTTTCAGTGATGTTGGTTGAGGGACAATATTGGCTCAGGACACTGGGAGAACACCCTCTGCTCTTAGAAATAATGTTGAGATCTTTTACACCCACCAGAGGACAGATGGGGGCCTCTGTTAAAAGCTTATCTGAAAGAAGACACCTCCGACAGTGCAACACTCCCTCAGCACTGCACTGGGAGTGTCAGCCTGGATTATGGGCTCAAGTTCTGGAGTGGCCTGAATTGCTGAGCATATATGTAACCTGTGGTGTATGTGCCTTTAAGAGCCCCTGTGCACTGTAATGCCGGTAGTGGCCACTCAGGCTATATAAGCCTGTATAGTGTCTTGTATCTTTTAGTTCACCTCCAGACTTTGTTCAGTAAACACCTGTTAAACCAACTCCTGCATTCCGTGTCTCCATTAACACATGGATACAACATAACCCTAACCCAAATCTACAACTAGATAAAAAAAACAAGTTGAGGTAACCCCTCAGACTAGCAATGTATGGCACGAATGTACGTTAATCACTTGACAACCACGAACAGCAGCATTTCAAGGTGCACAGATCCCCCTCAACCAAGTCTTCAACTTGGCAACTTTCCTCGCTGGGGTTGAGTGAAGGAACTGGTTTCGGAGAGTCAGCAATGGCCAGCACAGTGAGTCAGGAAGTATTGTGGAAAAGACTACTTAAGAGCAGTGGAGTTATTGGACATCTTCCCAACCCATTAACCAAGAACCCACTCCCTCACAATGATAGTGAGCAGATGGAGAATCCGATAGAAGGTTGTATTAATTCTCATGTAGTGGACACCTTCCCCTCGAGTCACTTTTTGTATCTGGTTTCCAATTTAGTGCTGCATATTCGTACATGAGATGAAGATTCGCATTCCCTGTTCATCCCTCAGGAAGCTCACCACCACCACCCAGGACAGTGCAGTTCACCTAGTCAGCAGTCCTGCCACTAGACTCACTATCCACCCTCTACCAGTGGTGCTGTGTGGCTGCTGCATGTCCAACCCACTGGGAGCAGTGTAGCAAGGTTACTGCCCTCCGTGACCTCTACCAGCAAGGACAAGAGAAGCAATGTTGTGGGACCATGACCTCCAAGGTCACACACCATCCTCACTTGGTGAAATAACACTCTTCCTTCATTAGTCAGGTCAAAGAGTTGGAATTCCTCAACCCAACACCATTGCCACAAAGACCACAGCTGTTCAAGGTAGCCCACCACCTTCAGGACTAGGGATGGGCTATAAATGCCAGCCGGTTCAGCGACACCCACATCCTGAAAAAAAGCTGATCCTAGCTTTCCTCAGGGCTTTGCTGCAATCAGTTCCCAGGAAGAGTCATTGACAGACAGTAGAGGCAGCAAGATCCTTGGCTTGAGGGATATGGCGAGAAGGTGGCGCCAAGAGAGAAACAGGCTTGTTGGGTCTAATGGCCTTTTCCTGTTCCTAAAAATTCTTGTGTCCTTGTGGCTTCTCTGCACACCCAAAGAATATAGCAAAAGTGATGCACACAATAGTTAACCAGCCACAAAGATCCAATGGCACTATTTTGAAGAGCAGGGGAGTTATCCCTGGTGTTCTGGCCAATATTTATCCCTCAGTTCATTATAAAACAAATGATCTGGTCATTATCTTATTGCTGTTGGTGCGACCTTGCCATGCATAAATTGGCTGCCTGTAAAGCACTTGAGACATGCTGAAAAAGATTCTTTACTAGATGATCTAAAAACCCTTCCAATTCCAATGACCCCAAAATGTAGAGAACTTGCTAGAATTAGACAGACATTCAGGAAATTAACAGCACTGGGTAAAATGGGCAAGAGGCCATATGAAGCTCGACCAAGGTGAATTTTGCTGAGGGTATGGTGGCCTAGTGATTCTGGTACTGGACTAGCAAACCAGTACTTGAGTTCAAATCTGACCATGGCAAATTGAATTTGAATGGGCTGGATGGAAGCTAACAGATTGTTGTAAAACCCCAATGGTTCATTCCTGTTAAAATTAAAAAACAGCTTTATTTTTCAAAACTGCAGCCCAAGAATTGGTCTCCAGGAACTGGTTTCAGCAAGTGCATGAAGGTTTAGGGGCAGGAGTG
Organism: Somniosus microcephalus; assembly: GCF_052327205.1. Classification (NCBI taxonomy): domain Eukaryota; kingdom Metazoa; phylum Chordata; class Chondrichthyes; order Squaliformes; family Somniosidae; genus Somniosus; species Somniosus microcephalus. Next base: position 1,877,368 of record NW_028225184.1, read on the forward strand.
CTCAGAGTCTAGGATTCATCTGCATTCAAGACTAAAATTCCATCTCAAAATATGGTCCAGTTGCCTCAAATGCATCTCCATTTCATCAAAAAGCCAAATTATTTACAATAACTCAGCACATTGTCAGGTAGCAGCGAATGCTCAAATCACAAAGCTGGTGGTCTGATTCAGAAAGGCTAATGGAATGTTGGCCTTCAGCTTGATGTTTGGAATTCAAAGAGTGAGGAAGAGATATTTTGATTGCACAGAGTCTTGGTCAGACTCTATCTGGACACTGCGTTCAGTCCTGGGCCCCGCACCCCAGGAAAATACATATCGGCCTTTGAGGGGGAGGAGTGCAGATTCACCAGAATGATACCGGGTTTAAAGAGTTCAATTATGGAGGACAGGTTGCACAGACTTGTGTATTCCCTTGAGTTTAGAAGGTTGATCTAAATAGTTGCTTAAAAAGTGAAGGATTTGTATAGGTAGAGAGAGAAAAACACTAAATTTCTACAGGTGGGAAATCCAGAACGAGGCCATAATCTTCAAGCTCAGTCATTTAAGAGTGAAATCAGGAAGCACATTAGTGGAAATCTGCAACTTTCCCCCAAAGGCTGCAGTCAATTGAAATTGAAGACAGATCAATAGATTTTTGTTGTTGGGTGAAGTAGAGATGTGGAGCAAAGGAAGGTAAATAGAATGAGGTTCACATCAGCCATGATTTAATAGAATAGCAGGTTCAAGGGGATGAATAGCCTCCTCCTGTCCCGATGTGTGACCTCCAACAGCTTAAAATGGCAGCACACACGGACACAGCGGCTTTGTCTTTCCCGAGACAGCGTTTTCACTCTCTTCTGGACTCTGCTGATACGGGAATTGAGGACAGACCTACTGTACAGCTGGCAGACGCTCGACATCGGGGCCGACTGTGTGCGGCTCAATCGATCTGCCTCCCGACATCCCCCAACCCCCGGGAATTTGACAGTCAGATAAGGAGATATTAGGAGAGTTAAATTTTAAGGAATGTCTGAAAGGAAGAGAGAGAGAGAGAGAGGGGAGGGGTTTAGAAGATAACAGTGTTCCAGGGAGCAATGCTAAGATGGAATCCATATGTACACAGTTCAGCAATAGGAAGGAAGATAGCACAATTCCCAGTGGGTTTTGCAGGCCAGTCAGCAGTTGAGGTGAGATAGAGGGGTGGCTGGGTAAACTAGTTGTGACGGATGCAATTTTGGGGAGATTCAAAATATTTCCTTTACTTTCTAAAAATGATGGTACATAGATACATAGATACATAGAAGATAGGAGCAGGAGTAGGCCATTCGGCCCTTCGTGCCTGCTCCGCCATTTAATGAGATCATGGCTGATCCTTTAATTCAGTATCCCGTCCCCGCCTTCTCTCCGTAACCCTTAACCCCTTTTGCCCGTAGAAATATATCTAATTCCCTCTTAAATATATTTAATGAGCTGGCGTACACTGCCCTCTGTGGCAATGAGTTCCACAGGTTCACCACTCTCTGAGTGAAGAAATTCCCCCTCATCTCTGTCCTAAATGGTTTAGCCCTTATCCTTAAATTATGTCCTCTAGTTCTGTTCTCACCCGCCAAGGGAAACATTCCTTCTGCATCCAGTCTGTCTAGACCTGTCAGAATTTTATACACTTCTATGAGGTCCCCTCTCAATCTTCTAAACTCCAGTGTGTACATCCCTAAACTACATAGTCTCTCCTCATAGGTCATTCCCGCCATTCCTGGTATCAGCCTGGTGAATCGCCGCTGCACCCCCTCCATGGCAAGAACATCCTTCCTCAGATGAGGCGACCAAAACTGTACACAGTACTCGAGGTGTGGTCTCACCAGTGCCCTGTACAGCTGCAGCAAGGTATCCCTGTTCCTGTATTCTAACCCTTTTGCTATGAAGGCCAGCATACCGTTTGCCTTCTTGACCGCCTGTTGCACCTGCATGCTCGCCTTCAGTGACTGGTGTACAAGAACACCCAGGTCTCTCTGTACTTCCCCCTCTCCCAATCTATTGCCATTTAAATAATAATTTGCCCTCCCGTTCCTGCACCCAAGGTGGATAACTTCGCACTTGTCCACATTATAGTGCATCTGCCATTTATCCGCCCAATCGCCCAGTCTGTCCAAATCGCTCTGGAGCTTCCTGGTCTCTTCCTCTGAGCCCACCCCACCTCCTAGTTTAGTGTCGTCTGCAAATTTGGAAATGCTGCATCCGACTCCCTGATCCAGGTCATTAATGTAAATTGTGAACAGCTGGGGGCCCAGGACAGATCCCTGTGGTACCCCACTTGTTACTGCCTGCCATTCAGAAAATGAGCCGTTTATTCCAACTCTCTGTTTTCTATCTGACAGCCAGTTCCCTATCCACGCCAAAACTTTCCCCTTTATCCCATGAGCCTCAATTTTCCATGCTAATCTTTTATGTGGGACCTTATCGAAGGCCTTTTGGAAGTCCAGGTACACCACATCTACTGGCTCTCCCCCATCTATTCTACCAGTTACTCCCTCAAAAAATTCCAATAGATTAGTCAAGCACGATTTACCCTTTGTAAATCCATGTTGACTCTGTCCTATCCTGTCCCCATTTGCTAAGTGCTCCGCTATTTCATCCTTAATGATGGACTCCAGCATTTTGCCCACAACTGATGTAAGGCTTACAGGTCTGTAATTACCTGCTTTTTCCCTACCCCCCTTTTTGAATAGTGGGGTAACGTTAGCTACCCTCCAATCCATCGGCACTGTTCCCGAGTCTAATGAATTCTGAAAAATCATCCTTAGTGCATCCGCTATCTCTAGGGCCACCTCCTTCAGTACCCTAGGATGCATGTTATCAGGCCCTGGGGATTTGTCCACCTTCAATCCCTTTAGCTTCCTTAACACCATATCCTTAGAGATATTGATTTGCGTCAGTTCCTCCTTTGCCAATGTCCCTATTTTTCCCGATATCCCAGGGAGGTTTTTTGTGTCTTCCTTCGTAAAGACTGACCCAAAGTATGCATTTAGTTGATCTGCCATTTCCTTATTTCCCATTATATATTCCCCCGTATCTGACTGCAATGGACCAACTTTGGTTTTCACCAGTCTTTTCCTTTTGATATATTTATAAAAGCTTTTGGAGTTAGTTTTTATATTTTCCGCCAGCTTGTTTTCGTAAGCTATTTTGCCCCTCTTGATCATGCCCTTTGCCCTCCTTTGCTCTATCTTAAACTGTTCCCAATCTTCCGCTCTGGCGCTTTTTTTGGCTATTTTATACGCCCTATCTTTGGATTTTATGCTGTCTCTAATTTCCCCTGTTATCCACGGTTGAGTCACCTTTTTAGATTTCCTTTTATGCCAGATTGGTATAAACAATTTTTGCAATTTTGTCATTCTATCTTTAAATGTTTGCCATTGTTTATCTACCTCCAGTCCTCTCAGGAACGTTGTCCAATCAGACCTACTCAGTTCCCGTCTCATGGCATCATAATTCCCCTTGTTTAAATTCAGGACCTTAGTCTCTGAGTCAATTTCTTCGCTCTCCATTTCGAGTGAGAAATCGATCATGTTATGATCGCTCTGACCCAAGGGTCCCCGTACAACAAGATTACTGATTAGTCCCTTCTCATTGCACAGTACCCAGTCCAATATAGCCTGTTCCCGAGTTGGTTCCTCGACATATTGATCCAGATAACCATCCCTTAAACACTCAAGGAATTCCTCCTCCTCATTATTTTTACTGATTAGGCTAGTCCAATCTATATGTAAGTTAAAGTCACCTATGATGACAGCTGTGCTCTTATTGCACGCTTCTCTAATTTCCCTCGTGATGCCCTCCCTAACCTCTATTTTACTATTTGGAGGCCTATATACCACTCCTATTAATGTTTTTCGCCCCTCGCTATTTCTTAGCTCCACCCATATAGATTCTGTATTAACTGAGTTAATATCCTTCCTTTCAATTGCATTTATCCCCTCTTTTACTAGCAATGCTACCCCTCCTCCCTTTCTTTTTTGTCGATCCTTCCTAAATACTGAATACCCCTGTATGTTAAGCTCCCAGCCCTGCTCACCCTGCAACCATGTTTCCGTAATCCCAATTAGATCATAATTATTAACCTCTATTTCCACAGCTAATTCATCTACCTTGTTCCTGATGCTTCTCGCATTAAGGTATAAAACCCTCAGGCTTTTTTTATGCTCACATTTTTTATGAATTAGTTTGGCCCTTTGTTTTTTGTTCCTCACCCTTTTACCATTTATTTATTTCTGGTGGAAGTGAAGTTTTCATGTACTAGAGGAGGATGTGGGCCCACAGTTAGAGATCACTGTAGAGAAGGATTTGGATCTGGCTAAAGTAGCCGAGGTGGAGAAGTCACTGGGCTCAGAAATAATGCACCCCAGACTGTTAGAGGAAGTCAGAGAGGAGATAGGAGGGACTGACCACAGCATTTCAACCCACGTTTAATATCAAAAATATACAGGTGGACTGAAGAAGCCCAAGTGATGTTTCTGTTCTAATGTGGAGAGAGGATTACCCTGGTAACCAGAGACCATTGTGTAGAAACGCCACCAAATCTGTTAATCCAGGTCAAATTAGCAAGCATTTAGCAAGAAGGAGGATGAGGGGAGGCTAGAATGGATTAGCTGTAGAAAAGTCGTATATGACAATTTTACGAACAATGAAGGACAGGTGAAGACCCTTTGGTCCATCCAGACTTTCCCAGACAATTGCAATGCTTTGTCATACTTTGTTCTAGCTATCCCAAACCAAACCATGGCTATGTGAAAAAAACAGGCCAATTTGGGGGATTAAAATAGGGGAAATTCCTCTCCGACCCATCTAGGCGATTGAAACTAGTCCAGCAAATCAATCTTACACTGAATTCCCAGAAGTGTCTTCCTGTTGTAAGCGGTAATGTCCGCACCAAACAGAAACCGGTCCAGTTCTCACCTGAAGGAATTCACCGAGTCAGTGTCCACCGCCAGAGAAGGTATCCTGTTCCAGAGGTCGTCTATTCTCTGGGAAAAGAACCACCTCCTGACATTGAACTTAAATCTGGCCTTGCACAACTTAAAATGGTGACCCCTGGCCCTCCGTAAGCTATGTAATTGGAACAAAGTGGCAAATGGAACACAATCGATTCCCATCATATAAACCTCAATCAGATCACCGCTTAGTCTTTGCTTCTTGTAATGAAATCTGTTTGTCTTGATCCTGTACTCATTTTGCACTCATGTATATTACCCTCCCCCACTGTGCATAGTTTCACTTCCTCTTTCCCGACTAACCTGGGAGGTTCCAGGTCTTGGCAATTGGCTCCGCCCCTGACTTCGCTTCCATAAAAGATCCCAGGATCTGTATGACTCATTCCTGTGAACCAGTCGCGTGTTGAGATGTTAGCTCTGACCTTAGTGATTAAAAGCCAACTTGTTTAAGTCTATAACTTGTAGTTTTGTGGTTATTGAAGGCCCATCAATTTTAATCACTAAAGAATACTAGGATGGATCGACTCCTAAAACCAGAGCGTCTGGACTTGGATCCACATTCCGCTGAAGCATCAAATCAATTTGGACACTGGCTCAAATGCTTCAAATTCTTCGCGGGGGCCTCATCCACTAGCGAGGTAGATAAACTGAGTCTACTGACTACTCGCGTAAGTCATCGGATTTATTCGTTCATCCGGGACGCCACCTCTTACATGGAGGCCATCACTATCCTGAAGGCCCAATACCAGAGGCCGGTAAACAAAGTGTACGCCACACATCTGCTGGCTACACGCAGGCAGCGACCAGAGGAATCAATGGACGATTTCTTACAGGGCCTAAAGGACCTGGTCCGGGACTGTAACTGCAAGGCCGTGATGGCGAACGCGTACTCTGACGAATTGGTCCGCGATTCGTTCATCATGGGCCTCAAATAGAATTATATCCGGCAGAGACTGCTGGAGGTGGTGGTCCTGGACTTAAAAAAGGCAGTGGCCACTGCACGATCGCTGGACGTGGCCCAGAAAAACTCTGAATCTGATTCTTCCGGCCATGCGGCCCTCACCGCCTCGTGCGCACCGAGGGGGCCGCCATCTTCCCCATCCAGGTCTCAGACCAGCTCTACGCCGCCGGAGTCCCCACACAGAAGTTCACCCAGGAGTCCTACTACAGCGGCAATGTCTCGAGGCACGAAATGCTACTTCTGCGACCAGGCCAAGCACCCCAGACAACGATGCCCAGCGAAGGACACTACATGCTTCAAATGTAAGAAAAAGGGGCATTTTAGCAAAGTCTGCAGGGGGAATTCGATTTCCAACTCAGTCACCACCTCGTGCGTGCCGTGCGGGCCGCCATCTTGGGATCCACCATCTTTTCCTGACACAACGGCCGCCCAGGGCCCAACAGTGCCTTCGATCACGGTGGATCAATCCAGGCCACACCCGTTGACAAAATCCATGATGGACATACAGGTAAACGGGAATTTAACGAAATGTTTAATTGACTGTGGGAGTACCAAGAGTTTTATCCACCCTAGCCTGGTACGGTGGCACTCATTAACGGTAACCCCTACACGGAGCAGAATTGCTATGGCTGCTAAGCCCCACACTTCGGACATTTTGGGCTACTGTGTGGTAACACTGACTGTAAAAGGCATGGACTACAAGGATTTTAAACTCCTCGTGATGCCATAACTCTGTTAATGTAATCTTGGGCCTGGACTTCCAGTGCCACCACGAAAGTGTCATGCTAGCATATGGCGGGTCCCAGCCGCCACTCAGTCTGTGGCCTATCAACCTTAAAAATCAGCCCGCCCTCTTTATTCGCTAATCTTGCTCCGAACTGTAGGCCCATAGTGACCAAAAGTAGACGGTACAGTCTGGAAGACAGACACTTTATCAAGGCGGAAGTGGACAGACTCCTGCGGGAAGGCATTATTGAATGCAGTACCAGCCTGTGGCGTGCCCAAGTAGTCATAGTTAAAAATAGTGAAAAGAAACGGATGGTAATTGACTACAGCCAGACTGTTAATATTTATACCCAGCTGGACGCCTACCCTTTACCCCGCATATCAGAAATGGTCAACCAGATTGCGCAATACCGAGTCTTCTCGACTATCGACCTCAAATCCGCGTATCACCAGCTCCCCATTAGAATGGAGGACCACCCATACACCGCCTTCGAGGCGAACGGGTGCCTCTACCATTTTCCAGAGTGCCCTTCGGGGTAACAAATGGGGTCTCGGTCTTCCAACGTGAGATGGGCAGCATGGTTGATGAGAATAAACTACAAGCTACCTACCCCTATCTGGACGCACAACCAGCAAGACCACGATCTAAATCTTGCGAGATTTTTAAAAACTGCCCTAAAGCTGAATCTAACCTACAACGAAGACAAATGTGTCTTCAACACAACCCGTCTCTGTATCCTCGGCTGTGTGGTGGAAGATGGGGTAATTGGACCGGACCCTGACCGATTACGCCCCCTAAAAGGAACTGCCCCTGCCACACAATCCCAAAGCTTTAAAAAAGGTGCCTGGGATTTTTTTCATGTTATGCCCAATGGGTGCCCAATTACTCTGATAAGGCCCGACCCCTCATTAAATCGACGTCCTTCCCACTATCAGCTGAAGCTCGGGAGGCTTTCACCAGTATCAAACAGGACATTAAAAAGGGCTGCAGTGTGTGCAGTGGACGAATGCATTCCCTTTCAAGTCGAAAGCGATGTGTCAGACTTCGCCTTAGCTGCGACCCTCAAAGCAGGCTGGGAGAACTGTGGCCTTCTGCTCCCGAACCCTTCAGGGACCTGAAATCAGGCACTCTTCTGTCGAGAAGGAGGCACAGGCTATAGTGGAGGCAGTGCGGCACTGGAGACACTACCTAGCCGGCAAACGTTTCACCCTGCTCACCGACCAGTGGTCGGTGGCTTTCATGTTTAATAACAAAAGGGGGAAACAAAATACTCAGGTGGAAGATCGAACTATCCACATTCCACTATGATATTATGTACAGGCCGAGAGCCCTTAATGAACCCCCAGACGCCCTATCGTGGGGAATGTGTGCCAGCATTCATACGGACAAACTACAGGGTCTCCACAACAACCTCTGTCACCCAGGGGTCACCCGAATATACCATTTTATAAAGTCCCGCAATCTGCCCCACTCCATCGAGGTGGTCAGGGCAATGACCAGAGCCTGCCGCATCTGTGCAGAATGCAAGCCTCATTTCTACAGGCCTGACCGTGCACACCTTATCAAAGCCACATGGCCATTCGAGCGCCTAAGTCTGGACTTCAAGGGACCCCCTTCCCTCTGCCGACCATAACGTATACTTCCTCAATATCATTGATGAATATTCCCGCTTCCCCATCACCATTCCATGCCCAGACATGACCAGTGCCACGGTCATCAAGTGTCTCTGTAATCTATTCTGCATGTTTGGCATGCCGAACTACATAAACAGCGATAGGGGGCAGTAACAAGTGGGGTACCACAGGGATCTGTCCTGGGCCCCCAGCTGTTCACAATTTACATTAATGACCTGGATCAGGGAGTCGGATGCAGCATTTCCAAATTTGCAGACGACACTAAACTAGGAGGGGGGGTGGGCTCAGAGGAAGAGACCAGGAAGCTCCAGAGCGATTTGGACAGACTGGGCGATTGGGCGGATAAATGGCAGATGCACTATAATGTGGACAAGTGCGAAGTTATCCACCTTGGGTGCAGGAACGGGAGGGCAAATTATTATTTAAATGGCAATAGATTGGGAGAGGGGGAAGTACAGAGAGACCTGGGTGTTCTTGTACACCAGTCACTGAAGGCGAGCATGCAGGTGCAACAGGCGGTCAAGAAGGCAAACGGTATGCTGGCCTTCATAGCAAAAGGGTTAGAATACAGGAACAGGGATACCTTGCTGCAGCTGTACAGGGCACTGGTGAGACCACACCTCGAGTACTGTGTACAGTTTTGGTCGCCTCATCTGAGGAAGGATGTTCTTGCCATGGAGGGGGTGCAGCGGCGATTCACCAGGCTGATACCAGGAATGGCGGGAATGACCTATGAGGAGAGACTATGTAGTTTAGGGATGTACACACTGGAGTTTAGAAGATTGAGAGGGGACCTCATAGAAGTGTATAAAATTCTGACAGGTCTAGACAGACTGGATGCAGAAGGAATGTTTCCCTTGGCGGGTGAGAACAGAACTAGAGGACATAATTTAAGGATAAGGGCTAAACCATTTAGGACAGAGATGAGGGGGAATTTCTTCACTCAGAGAGTGGTGAACCTGTGGAACTCATTGCCACAGAGGGCAGTGTACGCCAGCTCATTAAATATATTTAAGAGGGAATTAGATATATTTCTACGGGCAAAAGGGGTTAAGGGTTACGGAGAGAAGGCGGGGACGGGATACTGAATTAAAGGATCAGCCATGATCTCATCGAATGGCGGAGCAGGCACGAAGGGCCGAATGGCCTACTCCTGCTCCTATCTTCTATGTATCTATGTATCTATGTCATTCTTGAGTGACGAGCTGCGCCAGTTCTTGCTCTCGAAGGGGATAGCCACTAGCAGAACCACTAGCTTCAACCCCCGGGGTAATGGGCAAGTGGAAAGGGAGAATGCTACTGTTTGGAAGGCTGTCACGTTAGCCTTAAATTCAAAAGGCCTTCCGACCTCCCGCTGGCAGGAAGTCCTCCCAGATGTGCTCCACTCCATAAGGTCTGTTATGTACTGCCACTAACGCTACCCCTCACGAAAAGATGTTCGTTTTCCCCCGGAAATCCACCTTGGGCATATCTCGACCCACGTGGCTGACGTCTCCGGGGACAGTACTATTGCGGAAGCACGTGAGAGGCCATAAAACAGACCCCCTTGTGGAAAAGGTACAGCTCCTCCATGCAAACCCTCAGTACGCCTATATCGAATACTCTGACGGGCGAGAGGACACTGTTTCCATAAAAGACCTCGCTCCCTCGGGGAGCGGAGAGAACGATGGGAGACTACCCGATGAAGACCTACACTACAAACAGACAGGACGCCCAGAGATATCAATACCCAACTTTAACCTGGAGGACACTGCAGAAAAACTGGAAGACACTGTGGAGGCCCGGACAGCAGAGGAACCAGAATCCACTCCCCTAGAGGCACCCCAACTGGCTTTGCGCCGATCACGGAGAACTGCAAAACCTCCTGACAGACTCACTTATACCAACTTTTAAGAAACATCACCCCGATGGACTAAATCTATAGAAGGGGTGAATGTAATGAAATCTGTTTGTCTTGATCCTGTATTCGTTTTGCACTCATGTATATTACCCTCCCCCACTGTGTATAGTTTCACTTCCTCTTTCCCGACTAACCTGGGAGGTTCTAGGTCTTGGCTCTTGGCTCTGCCCCTGACTTCTCTTCCATAAAGATCCCAGGATCTGTATGACTCATTCCTGTGAACCAGTCGGCGTGTTGAGATGTTAGCTCTGATCTTAGTGATTAAAAGCCAACTTGTTTAAGTCTATAACTTCTAGTTTTGTGGTTATTGAAGGCCCATCACTTCTCTAAAGTGTAGAGTCCAAATTCTTAGCCTATCTTGATAACGAAGTTGCTTTATACTGGGAATTAGTCTAATGTCCCTCCTCTGCAACAGGTTCAAAGCCGCAATATCACCCAACTTATGTGGGGACCATAACTGGACACAGTATTCCAAGTGAAGCCTTACCAAAGTCTTGTACTAGGACAGAATAGGTCGTCTTATACCCTACTGTCCTATGAATGCACCCCAATATTTCCTTTGTTCTAGCTATCACTTCACGGCATTGCTCCTGTACCTTTAGAGATGTATCCACTAGAATGCCTGGATCTTCCTTTCTCCCCCTTATTTAATACCATGAAGGGTGTATGAATGTTGAGCACTCGCACTGCCCACAGGCATAACACGGCACTTATCCAAGCTAAACATCATTTGCTAGTCATGTGCCCAATCTCCTAACACATTAAGATGCAGTTTTGTGGAGCCGTGACTATACAGGTTGATGGAATTTTGTACATGCGGTGCATGTGGGTTATCAGAAGGTGTTTGATAATGTGGCTCACCAGAAGGTGTTTGATAATGTGGCTCACCGGAAGGTGTTTGATAATGTGGCTCACCGGAAGGTGTTTGATAATGTGGCTCACAGGAAGCTGTAGCCATTTGGTATACGATGACATGTAGCCACCTGGGTAGAAAGTGGATAATGTGTTTAGTTTTCTCCATTTGTGTTCACAGATCCGAACTCTACAATCACGGAGTTCTTGACAAAGTGCGACGATTACCAGCTGTTCCGGTTCACGAAATTCTACTGGGACAGACTGGAACAGGCGATTGAAGGAGGGGTGGACGGAGTCAGCTTATTGTTAACATACGAGGGGCATTTCAGTGGACAAGAACATTGGGTAAGTGGGAGGGACACAGAATGAGTCTGGATTATTTAAACATCACAGAACTGACAGGATATCAAATCTTAGAATCACAGAATGTTACCGAAGAGATACTCGTCAAATAGGAACTAAATAGATAAACTGAAAATATTGTGAATCTGAAACAATGATATGAAGAGGTGAAAATGCCCAGCGGCTCCGTCAGTATCTGTACAAAGGACAGGGGAACGGTTTGGGTATAACTCTTTGTGGACTGAAAACAAAGGGAACAGTTTTAGTGGGACTGGGAAAAGGAGAGGCCAGAGGCAACAGACAGGAATTACAGGGAACGTCATGAGTTTACTGACCTGGAAACTACTTAAAGTTCCTGACACAAAAACCACCTGACACGACCCCAGCCCGCCCCACTGGCAAAATCCAACCCTATATCTATACAGTTAAGGAATAGGAAGGGCAATAGCACATTTCGCGGTGGATTTTGCAGTCTATCGAGCAGTGCAGATGAGATAGAGGGAGGACTGTGTTGTGAGTAAACTCCTGGAATCTCTATTTGAATGTCAAATTCGTGAACATTTATTGATAGAGGGGATGATCGTGGTGGCTCGAACTGATAAGCTGTAGGCAAGTCGTGTTTGACAAATGTTCACACTGTTTTTAAGAATTTTCGATATAGATCGATGGAATGAAACACATGTGATGTATATGGGTTTTCAGAAGGTGTTTGTTAATGTGGTTCTGTAATTCGGGGCCACTATGTCTAGATCTGTGTTTATATGGTCAATCATACATGTATTTCTGTGCTTTGGCAACATAAGATCTATCTCGTCATGCCAATAAAGTAATTTGAACTGAATTGAATTGAATTGAATTGAGTGAAAAGTGAAAAGAGATGGAGGCGTCTCTCACTCACTCTCCGGAAAGGTTTAACAACAGGCTCGGTGTCCTGGGATCTGAGGGATTCACATCAGGGAGGCACTACTGGGAAAAAGATTGAGTGGGATCAGGGAGTGGCCCGAGAGTCCATTGACAGGAAAGGCTATGTGGTAGCGGTACCAGAATCTGGATACTGAATACTGGCTGAGGAATGGAAATTAATACAAGGCTCTCACTTCACCATCTACCCCCGCCTCACCCAGAGTGTGAAGCCCCGGAAGATCGGGGTGCACCTGGACTATGAGGCTGGACAGGTGTCATTTTACAATGCGGACAACATGTACAATCTCCACACGTTCACTGAGAAAGTCCACCCTTACATCAGTCCCTGTTTAGATGAGGGTGGGAAAAATGCAGAACCGAAGAAAATCTACTGGATTGGGATTTATTAATTGCTTTCATTTCCTATGGCTTGATTATAGATTCTCTCTCCTGGTCTGGTGTAATAAACAGTTCCTGTTGTTAATCAGTTTGTAATCGAAGTGTAATTAACACAGCACCAAGCAATTGAGCTCAACAGTTTCTAGTACTATGTCGGTGTGTTTTGGAACAAGTTATTCTAACCCACTGACTTACTCTTTGCGGGAGGAGTGAAAGGCTGCGATGTGATGTAGTGTCACCTGTTTATGGGATACAGGGGGAGAGAGGTGGTCAATGGCGGTGAAAAATCACCCAGTGATGTGGGACCAGGGGATCCTATAGTCAGACTGGAGGTGGGCACAAGTCAGAGTGACTGGTCTCTGCAACTTTAATCGATGACCAAAGGGGGTGAGATTCACCTTGGGCAGTTCTGCAAAATGGGTGACAACCAATCAGCAGCCCATTTTACAACCTGTGGGAAAGAATATTGGGCGGAGTGTGAACTGGGCAGCAGATGCGCCTGTTTTGCGCTACCTGCCAAGACAAATTTCACCCTCTGTGTTGCTACAGGTCAGCACGGGGCACTAATGACATCACTGCCCTGAAGTTAAAAACATTTGATGCAACAATTGAAGAAGTGACAGAGTGGGCACTTCACCATTTGATGATGATCAGTGTACCATTCTCTTCAATCTGAGTGTTCGGACTGAGAATCAACATTGTGCACTGGGGCAGTCTGCAGGACCGGCTCTCTGACCTGCCATAGAAACTGTCCGATTGAGTGCTTTAAGGAGAGAGTGTGGCTACTCCTCGCTGTCAGTATGTGTACAGGCCTGCAGGAAGGTGACAAGGTCAGGCCCTGATCACCGGCCGAATGTTGAGCCGCCAGCCTTTTTATCTGCACTAAATTGTCCTCATCACTGGACAATGTCAAAATGTCAATTTACTGATAGTCACTTGTCAATGAGAAAACCTGTCTATGTAAGTGATTGTCAATTATCAATAAATCAATCAGATAGAAATCCAGAAGAGGCATTGAATGTCAATCCCAGTGTAAACTTGGTGTGGTCTGCAGCCCTTTTGGATTCTGGGTCCAAGTGTTGTGGGTTCCAGCTCCACTCCTGGATTCTAGCCAATGGTCGAGGCTGACATTCTGATCCCCACTGATTCACCACCTCCATTCAAACATTACAGGCACTGAGTGACACCCACAGTGGCGGCTCACATTGCGCTCTCCAGGCCCTGATTCCCTGCTCAAATCATTCCTGCCCATAACACACAGGAAAGATCTCCAACTTATCCCCAAGCTCGGTTGTCAGGCGGGTCTCTAGCGGCCTAACCAGCGATCCTTAAAGGCAGTGCTGGAGGCTGCCCAGGGAAAGATAATCAGACAATGGTTTCATTTCGGGGGCGTGAGGAGAATCAGGAATGCTCCTCCCCATTCCACAGAAAGTGTCAGCACCGTTTGCAGTTAGTGTTTGTTGGGAGCAGGGATGCCATCAAACTTAGTTCTCTGACCTCAGTCACCAGTGAGAGCTGGATTGACATGAGATGCAGTGGGACCTGATATCCTCGGTCGATTTGACATAATAGTAAGCAGTATTCTGCACAGGGAGGGGCACAAGTTGGGACGTGACCCTGTTACACCACATCGCCCCCCGCCCCAAACCCCTTTCAACTGGTCTTAAATTAGAGCCCATTTGGGGAGTGGCGCATAATAGTCCCATGTCACATTGAGCCTCGGCAGCAATGGCTGGGAGGGATGGTTGTGCAGAAAGATCCAGTGCAGGGGGTCGGGCGGGAGAACCGGGCTCGCATAAAATTGACGGAATTTTCCCCTCTTGCTATTTCCTCCGCCCAGCACTGTTCCACTGTGACCGGGCCTGTGCTTTGAGTTTCCTGAGGAGGGGACCCCAGTTGTGTTGTTAATGGGGTCCCGCTGCCCGATCCATGTAAATTTCCCAGAGTCCAGAAAGTGGGATAGTGTGAGGGGAGCAGTTTGCGGGACATTCCATCCTGTCCCGGGTTCGCACCTTCTCTCAAAAGGAAAACTGGCGGAGGAAATTCCCGGCCAATGCGGGCTATGAAGAATTGTCCCTGAAATTTCACAGGGAGGGTTTCTCCTGATCTAACTTTGGTCGGAGATCCCTGACTTGGGGTAATTAACTGACTGAATTAAATGTAGTCTCGTCTAAGCTCTTGTTTCTGTAAATGGCAGAGTCTGGTGCCACGCAGATTCACCAGAATGATACCGGAGCTAAAAGGGTTAAATGTATATTATCACACAAACCACAGGTTTGCAGACTGAAATAACTGATATATTTAGTTACAATTAGATAGTGGTGCGTGGCAATCAAATTTGGCAAAATCTAACCATGTGATTTCTTTGAAAATAGAAGACTTGAATTGATATCGCGCCTTTCACAACTTCATGATGACCCAAAAGCACTTTACAACCAATGACAAGTTTTTAAAATGTAGTCATTGTTGTAAAGTAGCAAATGCGACATCCAATTTGCGCACAGCAAGCTCCCACATACAGCAATGTGATAATGACCAGATAATCTGTTTTTAGTAATGCTGACTGAGGGATAAATGTTGGTCAGGACACCGAGGATGATTCACTCTTTTTCAAATAGTGCAGTGGGATCTTTTTTCCACCTAAGCGAGCAGACGGGCCCTCAGTTTAACGTGTCTTCCAAAAGACAAGCACTTCCGACAGTGCAGCGCTCCCTCAGTACCACACTGGAGTGTCAGCCCAGACTTGTGTTCAAGACTCTGGAGCGAGACTTGAACACACAACCTTCAGACTCAGACGACGGTGTTAACCGCTGAGCCACAGCTGACACCGACAATAAACTTCCTAACAGCTCAGATGCGTCTGGTGAGATTATCTGGAGATGCAATATATAAACCAATGTAGTTTAGCATCAAAGCCCTGGCCTGGGCCCTTCCACCCTCCCTCTGGTAATTAAATGGGCAGAGCTCGGGTGAGTGGGTGGAAGTTTGGTTCTGGATGCATTCCACCTATTTTCCGCCCATTGGCTTGCCTGCCACACATGGACAGGCCTATTGAAATGATATTCAAAGGACAGAAGTACGTCACCAGATATATTTACAGTAATTTTCCCCATAGCAACGCTGGGTGCAAGCGGCACCTGTTGATCTTTCAAACCCAGAGTTGCTTTGGGTGGTGCGAGGGACATTTAATATTCAGCACTGAGTGATGTGTGAACTTGTATCTGAAATATACAGCGGCAGAACTGAGGCTTGTCAGGGCCGGTGCAGCCATTCTCCATTCCCCCTCCCACTCCTACACACACTCCAGGTGGACTCCCGGGTTGGGACTTGCGAGCCGGGTAAAGTTGTGTAAATGACTGCGAAGCTGGAAGAGCAGCCGGGGTGAGAGGCGCCTCTGTGTGGGAGGCAGCAGTCGCACCATGCTGGTGATGGCTGAGAGTAGGTTCCAAAACACAATGGAATAGAATTCTGTCCGGCGGGGAGGATTGCAGCCAATGACAGAACCTGCCCAGATTCTCCTTCCATTGAAGTGAATGTAAGAAAGTCCTGCTGGGCTGTGTAAGGGGTATGGAGCCCCCACGCTGGATTTCACTTTCTGTGCTTCACCCAGGCGCTGCTTAACACCCAGCCAGGCAAACATAAAAATATACCTCAATGTTGTATATTGTGAAAGATATGGAACATTTTGCAGGATAGAATTACAGACAATATCTCTGCAGTAAAACGAGTCATTTATTTCAAATCAACATTGGTCTCTCCTCTCCCCCTTCCCCCTCGACTTTCCCAGCCTCACTAAAAAGCATGTTTCTCTCAGTCTGATGGAGGGTACATCCCAAAAAGTCACAGTCTGTGTTTTCTCCCTGCGGGATTGGCTCGAATGTCCTTCCTGTAGGGGGAAGCGCTTAAAGATCAATCCCAATAGGATGTCGTTTCACCCCCTCCCATTTCCCACTGGTCTGTCCCACAGTCCCACCCCCACACCCTGTGATGTACTTCCTCTTTATCAGGGACTGGGAGGGCAGCACTGGCTGAGATGTGAATCCACAGACCCCAAATACCCGATACAGGGTTTGAGTATCTAGAGATGTTTTCTATATCCAAAATCACATTTCATTTGCTCAAACATATACAAAAAAAGCTCCCAATTCATTCTGCACAGTATATAGTCATCCTGGAATTCAAGCCTCCCTTTCAATTCATCCATGCCCTCTACTGCATACACTCCATGTGGCAGCGAGTTCCACATTCTCACCACTCTGTGTAAAGAGATTCTTCCTAATATTGGAGGAAAGATGTCACTCCAAGTCCTTCCACAATCAGTTGATGTTTTTTTCTGGGCCAATGTCCAGTTGCCTCACAGCGCCAGAGACCCGGGTTCGAATCCGGCCTCGGGCGACTGTCTGTGTGGAGTTTGCACATTCTCCCCGTGTTTGCGTGTGTTTTCTCCGGGTGCTCCGGTTTCCTCCCACAGTCCAAAGATGTGCGGGTTAGGTTGATTGGCTATGATAAATTGAACCTTAGTGTTAGGGGGATTAAATACGTGGGGTTACAGGGATAGGGTGGGATACGTGTTGGTGTAGGGGTTACGGGGATCGGGTGGGATGTGTGTCGGTGCAGGCTCGATGGGCCGAAATGGCTTCTATTTGCACTGTGGGGTTTTCTGTGATTCTGTGAATGTCCCTGGGAAGGATCCATTGAGCACAGAGGCCTGTGTTAGGGAATTTCCTGGGAGGACCCGGCCTCTACAGAAAATCCACTGCATCTTCTCTCCAGACTGCCTCTGCAAACACACATTCCAGAAGCAGGTGGGCAGCCGCCTCTGCCCCAGTGGTAGGGGTCAGCTGTGACTCGGGGGGCGCGCTCTCACCTCTGAGTGTGAGGATTGTGGGATGAAGTCCCACTCCATAGACTTAATCACATAACCGAGGATAACACTCCGGAACAGCACTGAAGAATCTGTACTGTCAAATGGTGCCGCCTTTCAGTGAGACGGTAAACAGTGGCGCAGTCTGCTCTCTGGTGTGTAGGGAGTTCACAATAATTTCAAAATTTCCTACAGTTCCGAAGATTAATTTTGATTAAAGAATACCTGGGTGATATACCTTTAAAATCCAGGTATCAAAATGGCCATCAGACCGCATGGCAGAAGATAAAGGACTTGAAAGTTACAGTAGTACAAAGGGATCTGGGGGTCCTGGTGCACGAAACTCAAAAAGTTAGTATGCAGGTGCAGCAAGTGATCAAGAAGGCCAATGGAATGTTGGCTTTTATTGCTAGGGGGATAGAATATAAAAACAGGGGAGGTATTGCTGCAATTATACAAGGTATTGGTGAGACCGCACCTGGAATACTGCATACAGTTTTGATGTCCATACTTAAGAAAAGACATACTTGCTCTCGAGTCAGTACAAAGAAGGTTCACTCGGTTAATCCCGGGGATGAGGGGGTGGTCATATGAGGGGAGGTTGAGTAGATTGGGGCTCTACTCATTGGAGTTCAGAAGAATGAGAGGCGATCTTATTGAAACATAAAATTGTGAAGGGGCTTGATCGGGTGGATGCGGTGAGGATGTTCCCAATGATGGGTGAAACTAGAACTAGGGGGCATAATCTTAAAATAAGGGGCTGCTCTTTCAAAACGGAGATGAGAACTTCTTCACTCAGAGGATGGTAGGTTTGTGAAATTTGCTGCCCGAGAAAGCTACATCATTAAAATAAATGTAAAACAGAAAGAGATAGTTTCCTAGAAGTAAAGGGTATTAAGGGTTATGGGGAGTGGGCAGGAAATTGGACATGAGTCTAGGTTCGGAATGGTCATAGCCCTGTGGGTATTGGAGCGGGCCCAGGGGCCATGTAGCCTGGTTCTGCTCCTACTTCTTGTGTTCTAATTCTGTGTTAGATTTCAGGAGATGGTTTTATTCCTGTTCCTGGCTGGGGTGGAGATCACCTTTACAGAAGGCAAGTACTGTAGAAAATATAGGGACAGAGTGATCTCTTGGAAGAGTTTCGATCACCTAGATGGGTCGGAGAGGAATTTCCCAGATCTTTTCTCACAAATTGGCCATTGGATTTTTTAAATCTGGTTTTTCGCCTCTCCCGGGAGATCATATTGGTTCAGGTGGGATGGAGAGTGATAGAAGATTTGAGGTTAGGATCAGATCAGCCATGATCTTATTGAATGGTGGAGCAGGCTCAAGGGGCCGATTGGCCTACTCCTGCTCCTATTTCTTATGTTATGTTCTTAGCCTGCAGTGTCTGTGAAAAAGGTTCAATGGGGCAGTCAAGCTGCTAATCAAAGGGGAGTTCCCCTCCCTGCAGCAGACAATCGATGTGTTTACAGAAACTGCTACTTTGTGTACACAAAGGATTATCCACTTAAGACTGCGGTTTCGGTTGACCACAAGGACAATGACTTTGTTACCTTCAAGGCTGTTTACTCAAAGCAATCAAGGAAATAGACATGCCTTTTTTTTCCCCAAACCAAGGCAGTTTCATTCAAAGCCCATCACAGACAATTGAAGACACATTTAAACTGAGAAAAGGAACAGTTTAAATGAATGGGTAATTCATCCAAACCCATTCTAGACAATGGGGACAGTTTGGACCCCTTCAGTTTTAGCCCAGATACATCCGGATTTGGACGGGAAGGTTTCGGCCCCAAATGGGGTATAAAAGATAGCTTCTCAGAAGCCATCTCTCTCTCTCTGTGGCCTCACCTCTGTGCCCTCTACAATGTGGGAGCCTGCCTGAAGAAGTGGAACACCAGCAGTTTACTTTTAAAATACTGGGGTGTTTTTACTTCGGGGCAGCGAGGATCAAAGATCGCAGGGCACGGAGCAGGCATTTTAATTGGGGAGCATATATTTTTCTGGCCCTTTGCAAGGTAAATTAGAATAGGTATAGGGGTGGGAATTAAGTGGGAATTTTGTTAGAACTGTGATTTTAGTCGATTTTCCCTCGTTGTGTCCGTTTCTCCTCCCCTATTTTAAGTAAGACAGTGTTGCACTAGCAGAGAAGTGCTATAGTGAACACTGAGTTCTATATTGAAACTGTATTAAAGGGGTGTTGTACCAAGCAGAGAAGTGCTGTGGTGAACACTGTAGCTGTTTTTTTTTTTTTAAAAGTGTACTGTATTTAAAGGAGTGTTGCACTGAGCAAGGAGTAGTGAGTGTACTGCATTAAGCAAAATTGCTGTACCAGGCACAAGTGCTGTATCGATTACATTTTAAGTTTGTTTCTTTTTTTTTGTTTCAATAAATACTGGTCTGTTTTGCACCCAAACCATGAGTCACGTTTTCTGTCTACATTGCTACCGAATAAGTCCGGCAGTCAGAACCAGGAAGAGGGGAGCGCTTCAAAACCGCACGGGGGTCCCTGGAGCAGCTCAGAGGCTTCTGACTGGCCAGAGACAATAACCGCAACCCCGCTACCTGTGTGGAATTCCTACAAAATGGTGACCGCGGCAGGACCGTCGGCAACGGTGTGCGATGTGGCAGACAGTGGTTTGAGTCTGGAGAGAGCAGCAGTTATTGGGTTTCTTTTTATCCCACTGGTTTGTTTGTGGTTAGGTTCCCGCGGGCTTGGGGAAGTCACCCGCAGGCTTAGGGAAGCCAGGGCAGAGTGTTGGGATAGGGAAAGGGAGGTTGAGGAATACCAGGCCAAGGTAGAGCACCTGGTAGTTCAGTTTAGTGAGGGCAAAAGCCACACGAGGCACGAGTCAGAGTACCTGAAGTGCCTAGTTGCAGAGGCCAAGAGCAATGAGATGAGGGTGCGGGAGAAGAATGCTCACCTCATACAAGAATTAAAAGAGCAGGAGGAAAATGTTAAGGAAGTGAAGGCAGCATATAAGCTGGCCTGCGAGCAAGGGTTTGAGGAAGCAGATCATGGCCCCTGTAGGGAAGAGTTAGAAAGCCTTAATATGGCTTTAAAAAGAGCAAAAGGGGATGATATGCCTGATCAGCCCGAAGGCACGTCAGTCGGATTTTACTGGCAACCCAAGTAAAACCGTCGCACTGGCAACACCCAGGAAAAGGTTGGTCAGGGAATCAAAGGTCCCACGACCACCACCCACAGCTCCGAGCTTTCAGGAGCTCTGGCAGCAAAGGGGGGAGGTGGGTGGACGTTGGGAAGGTAGAGGAAGCTCAGCAGGCCTCGCTAGATAGGCCGGGACCAGGACCAGTGTACCCCCTCCGACAACAGAGGTACGGTCCACCTGTTGAAGACGACCCAGGGGCCATCCAGAATCAGTTTGTGGTGCCGTATGGCACCCATCAGCTCAGGGACATGGTTAGCCACATCCCTAAACTAACTAAAAAGGGAGACCCCTCTCTGCACTTCAGGGAGATAGAGCAGGCAACAAGTGTAAATGACTGCGATGAGGCAGAACAAGCAAAAATGCTGCTGTTTTCCCTGGCAGATGATCTCCTCCAGTCCCTATCTGGCAAGTGCAAGAGGGGGCAGAGGGATTATGAGGGTCTCAAGAATGAGGTATTGGAGGCCATGGGACTCAATGATGGTAGCCCATTCGCTCGGGTGGAAAGAACAGTGCAGCTCCCAGGGGAGTCCCCACAGGCGTTCACAGACAGGCTGTGGCCAGTCTACCGGACTGCATGCCCGGAATGCCAGGGCGGGCAGCACTGGACCCAGTCCAGTTGACTCACGTGTCTCATGACAAACAGCCTACCCCAGATCATGGCTTGGTTTGACCCCCGAAACCCCCAGACCACTGAAGAAGCAGTGATCCACCAGCTCACAGTAGCCTTCAGGAACATGAGGGGCATCGAGGCTCCCCAATGCAAGGGAAGAGTCCATGAGGTTAAACCTGGGAGCCAGAGTAAGAAAGAGTGGCACCAGCCCTCTCAGGCTAGGTTAAATTGCTATGGGTGCGGGAAAGACGGTCACTGGAGAAAAGACTGTAAAAATCCTTGGAAGGACAAGGGAAAGGATCCCACAGCCCCAGCCCAAAAGGCAGGGCCAGACCTCCCTCCCACAGCAATTGAGTCATTTTTGCGGTCCCCACGGTCTCTTCTGACCGATCAGGGGAAAATAGCAGCCACCACTGGTGCTTTGACCCCGTCTGCCCCACCTCACAACAGTGATGACAGTTCAAAACTACTTCATGGGCTGTGAAGCATTTTGGGACGTCCTGAGGTGGTGAAGGACGCGCTAGAAATACAAATATTTATTTTCTCTCTAGCACAAGTCATTTCCCTTATAGCCCTTCTCTGTACCTGACATCTTATATCACTCTTTGGCAGCAATGGGAGCGGCTGCAATCATTAACACAATTCAGCTTATGGATCTCTATCTCACACCGTGTGTCACCAGAGGGTTTGTAGTCGGCAGTGAGTTCGGTCTGGAGCCAAGTGCCCTGGAATCTCGATCCCCGCCCATCTCTGCCTCCTCCCTCTCCCTCCCCCCACTGCTTTGCTAACCTCTTCCTCCACATTCCACTTGACAGTGACATCCCAACACCCTTACCCATTCCCACTCTATGATCACATTCACTTAACTATTCGACCATGCAGCCCTCACACTATCACTGATGCAATGACAACTTACAACACACAGGGAGGGCCCTTGGTATCCTTCTAAGCATCGATGCTTTGGATTCTCTTCACTCACTCCTTCATTCTCATGCAAACTCCACTTCTGTCCCTCATTGCAGGAAGAGAGAGCCCACAATAAGAGGGAATGTGTGAGCACCGGAGGAGGGCGGCCTCCGTAGCCCAGCTCACCACCTCGGAGGAGGCGGCCCTGGAAATGGCCGGTATCGAGGAGGATTCTTAAGTGGGGACGGAGAGGCGAGCACATCACAGCAAGCTGGTGACAATGGTTTGGCATCTCGCTCATTGGCATTGCATGAGTCACTGATAAATGAATCTGATGCCCTAACACATTGACTTATGATCACCTGCACAATACAATGTGCAGGTAACCTTGACCTCACAGCTCTAACTCTTTCCTTTACTCCCCCACAGGACCAGAGACAGCCCCCGTCCCCACTGTCCAAAAAGGAAGAGCCTGAGCTTCCAGACTCCTCAGAGGAAGCTGCAACCTCCGAGGGTGCAGCGTCAGCAGAATTAAGCGCACACATCACCAGCGCAGACACTAACATTTCGGTGGGACCTTCAGGACAGAGTACTGTTGTCACCTGGTGGATCACAGCTCACAAGTGAGCATCAGCAGATGGTGGAGACAGGGACAGCAGTGGAGAGTCCTCGTCGGAGGGCACAGGATGCTCCCAGCTCGGCTCCACTGCATGTCGACCCTGTGCCTCCGGGTCCACCAGAAGGACAGCGGTGCTGGAACTCCAGGAACAGGTGCAGGAGTCTCTGGCAGGTTTTGTCTCCAGGATCGCTGCGAGTGTGGAGTGAATGGAGGAATCCATCGCTAACATGAGCAGAGCCTTTGTGGAAGCGTTGGCGCATGAACGCATCACCACGGAAAGGATAGCAACCTCCGCGGAAAGGATGTCTAACTTAATGGTAAGGCTGGCTACTGTCGGCGAGGATGGCAACATCCATGGAAGAGCTTTGTCGCCAGGGTATGGAACACATGGTCATTGTTCAGAATAGGCTGACATCTCTCGGAGTGATATTCAGCTGTTGAGCAAACAAATGAGACCTTCATGCAAGTCCTCTGCACTGGGACTTCCAGTGCAGAAACGGGTCCTCAAGGCCCCCCTGAAGTGCAGCAAGGTGCTGTCCAGCCACTTGCTAGCTCTGAAGTGGGGCTGACCCATGAGAGGGATGTTGGTGGCTCCTCTCCAAGCAACATGGGTTGATGTTCTCCCATCCATCCTGATCAGATTACCGGTGACCCCTAATAGAATTACTGGCCTTGCACCATATGAATTAATGACTGGTCATGCAATACGACTTCCAGAGACACTAATTTCTGGGCATACTGATACCGAACCACTTAAAGATAGGATTAGAAGGTTTGTTGGAGTTATGTGAGCAGCTGAAGATGGTAAGGTCAGAGGTTAGGGATCAAGCTCAGGCATCTGACTTGAAAAGGGAGGAATCTAGTTCCCGGGATGTACCACAGGTTGGGTCTTGGGTGATGTATAAAGAAACTTCTGTGCGACCTGGATTCCCTCCACGGTCCATTTCAGGTTCTCATGACTAGTGATACACGTGTAGGCTTAGACAGGAGAGGAGGGGGAATGTTGGAAACACTAGGTCACAGGTAAAACCATATAAAATTGAATCAAATCTGTTTCAGCCAATAGGAGGGCCATCAGCCAATGCCTTAATTATTTATTGCAGATAAAGAATGCGGCAACTGTACATCATCCTGGAAGCACCAGGAATCCTCCTCTTGGCAGTCCAGAGAGATTTGGAACAGGAAATAAGGGGGAAATCAGAGGGTATGACGTGGACTTACACTCAAGGGGCAGGGGATGAATGGACAGATGAGAGGCCATATTAGGATAATATGGACATATGAGAAGGAAGGATTAAATTGTGCTCAGAATCGGAATGGCTCCACCAGACTAAAGTTATAAAGGGCGAGAGTATAACACAATTAGGACTAGAGAACGGGGAGTCAGCATGTATTAAAATGTCCAAATGGCAAGGTGGTGGCAAAAGGTAATAATAAATTATGAGTCTCAACATGGGAGAGCCCAAATAATGTTTCAACATTGGCACCTAATGTCTTTCCCCAGCCACTTGGATGTTGGAAGGGAGAAACCTGTAGCAAACTGATCTTTCATGTATATATTTTGGAACAATGAGAATATTCTACCAATGTAAAGCAAGAAGAGACGATGCTCGTGTGTCGCGCCAAAGAGGCCGAGGTGTAACTTTGAGCCAGCCGTGTTAATATGCACAGACGGTGACCAATCCAACCTCCAACCATGTCCCCTACAAAAAATGGTAACATACCCAAACCCGTTAAACTGTTCGAAGCAAACACCGGGACCAAAGAATGGGTTGGTTTTGGTCCAGACAGGAAATGTAATGTATGATAATGTACACCATGTGTTGGTACCCGTGGTACTAGACTTGATGGGAATCCCTGGTTGGGTCCAAATAAAACCCAGAAGCTGTGTCAAATACTAACAAGAGAAGTGCTGGAAAAAGGTGTTAAAGGGAACGGCCGTCACCGGGCCAACACCTCAAGGCGACACAGGAGAAATACGCTTAATGATGTGGCGGC
Source organism: Somniosus microcephalus (assembly GCF_052327205.1). Taxonomy (NCBI): domain Eukaryota; kingdom Metazoa; phylum Chordata; class Chondrichthyes; order Squaliformes; family Somniosidae; genus Somniosus; species Somniosus microcephalus. The sequence continues at coordinate 1,902,223 of NW_028225184.1, forward strand.
CATATTTAACACTGGAACCTCGATAGTTAATACGATTAATGTAGCAACCCTGGACAGTAAAATTAGAGACCTGGGCTCCAGAATTAAAGAAATTCGAAGGGAGCAGAATCAGAACCAAGACTCCCAATTGACTGAGGATCAGGTGCTTACCGGTTTGCTTCAGGACGTGGCTATTGTCAGAGGCGCATGCCCAAACCAGGAATAAAATTATTGAGGATAACCATAAAGCCTCCAAAAATGCTCCAAGGAAATGTAACACATTTGGAAATTGGGGTGGTGGAACAGACCAGGGAAAACTTTGCCCAGATAAAAAGGTGAGGTACCCTTATGTATTAGCAACGAGCAATTGGCTAATCCAGCCCATCAAGGAGAGACTAGCCCAGGATGCCAACACAGGGGGCTGGTGCAGGTATACCCACACACAAATTGAATGTAAAGTGAACAGTGACGGTCTGCTGGGACTGTTACTTGCAATACCAGTGATCGGACCGGGAACAGAGCCTCGAGATGTATATCGAGCCCAAAACATGGGAATCATTCAGGGGAATACATGGGGTAATGTCTCATAATACGTTATGTATGCAGTAACATATGAAGATAGTTTCGTGGGAAATAAGTTGGAAGGTTGCACCACCCGTCAGGGAATAACAATTTGCCCTCAAAAATGAGTTGACCCAATTGTGGCCTGTGGATTTAATGCATCAAATAAAAGGGGTAAACTGTACTATGGAGGCCATTGGAGCCCGTTTAACACCAACACGGGCTGCTTATGTCGACAAAGGAAAGTACTGTGAAACCACTAACCAGAAAACTTGAGTACTCAGACCAGATCGGAGATCCCCAGCCCGGTGTTCTGTTTCACCCCAGAGGTTACCGGTGAGGATTTGACGAGAAGTATTGATCGATAGACACAGACGAGAATCCACTTCAATCCAGGTGTCCGAATGCATCAAGAAGGAACTACCAAACTACCTCAACAAATTTGGGTACGAAGTGCCCCCACTGCCGGAACACATGGCGCAGCTACGGAAAAAGCTCACCCAACCCCAGAAGATGTATTACACGCTCCAGCAACAGAACAAGGACATAAATAAAGGAGGAAATTAAGGTCACCACTTGGTGGGATGACTAATGGGACTGGACATTCTGATCCATCCGTGGATCCGCATAATATCGCATGCATTAATGGTGATTCAACTGTCGATTGTTGCCTATCTCCTTCATGACGTCTGGATGGGCCCGGCGAAGGAAAACCAAAGGTTGGCTAAAGCAATAACCTGAGTAATGGAAAAAAGGTGAAAGCACACCTCTTAAACCAGGCCCGTATCAAAGTATTTAGAGCAATCCAAGGCAGGTGGGTCTTTAGGCAGCTAGAGATAGGGAGCATGTAGTGGTGTCCTAAAGACAGAAAATTGAACTTCGGAGCATGGAATGTGCGGACACTAGTAGACAGTGCAACAAGTGATCGACCAGAGAGAAGGACGGCCATCGTATGCAGAGAGCTGAAACGATGCAACATTGATATAGTGGCCCTATCTGAAACTCGACCAGCAGAAGGTGGTCAATTGAAGGAGGAGAAGGGGGGTTACACATTCTACTGGAAAGGGAAACCAACGGAAAACCCCCGGATCCATGGAGTTGGATTTGCCATCAAAAGTGAACTTGTTAGCCAACTCTCCGAATTTCCTGTGGGAATCAATGAACGCCTCATGAAAATGCGTCTAACCCTATCCAACAATCAGATGGCAACAGTTGTGAGTGCTTATGCTCCCACCCTGGATTCGCTAGATGAAGTAAAGGAGATCTTCTATGCTGACCTGGATAAAACGTTGTCTGGTATCCCAAAAGACAATAAAGTCATTCTTCTTGGGGACTTCAATGCCAGGGTCGGTCGGGATTACCAACTATGGAAAGGCATCATAGGAAAAGAGGGCATCGGAAAGTCCAACTTAAATGGACTACTTCTTGTCACTAAATGTGCCGAGCACAACCTCAATCACAAACACTTTCTTCCGACAAAAAAAGTACAAAACCTCCTGGAGGCACCCCCGCTCAAAATTGTGGCATCTCATTGGCTTATGTCATTGTACTGGCAAGGGATCATCATGATGTTCTGGTCACTAGGGCCATGTTCAGCACTGATGACTGCTGGACAGATCATCACCTTATCCGAGCAACTATGTCCCTCAAACTAAAGCCCAAGATATGTGCTCAGAAGCAGCAGTTCCGGCCAAATTTAAACATTGAATGTCTTGAGGACACTGCCATACAGCAGTGCTTTCAGGATTCCATCAGGCAGTCTGCCAAAGGAATACCCACATGAAACTGGAGAACATTGGGAACTGCTGAAAGCCACTATCCTCAACGCCTCCCAGAACATACTCGGTTTCAAGTCCAGGAAACATCAGGACTGGTTTGATGAGAACGACTCAGAAATTGAACAGCTCATAGAAAGGAAAAGGAAAGCTTTCTGCGCCTGGCAAAACAACATGAGCAGCAAGGCCAAAAGAAAGGCTCATGCCAGAGTTAAGGCAGATGTCCAGCAGAGAATAAGGGAGATGAAGAACAACTGGTGGTCTCAAAAGTCCCTAGAAATACAACGTATGGCTGATACTGGGGACTCGAGGCTTCTTCAGTACCACCAAGGCAGTTTTCGGACCAAGCTACCGTGGCTTAAACCCCTTACGCTCTAAGGACGGTTTAACTCTGCTCAAGGACAAGGAGGCAATTGACACAAGATGGAGGGTGCATATTCAAGAACTGCTCAACCGACACAGTAGCACAGATCTGGAGTCCATCAATCAATTACCGCAGAGACCAGAAAGGGAGGAAATGGGGGCTCCCCCAAGCATTGTAGAAGTGCAGAATGCCATCAGGTCCATGAAAAACACAAAAGCTGCCGGCTCAGATGGGATTCCAGCAGAAATCCTTAAAAGGTGGACGTGAGTTGCTGACACACATACTTCCTCCTGAAAATATGGCAGCAGGAAGAAGTTCCACAAGATCTCAGACGCTTTGATTGTTACTATCTTTAAAAAGGGGGAAAAGTCGGTGTGTGGTAACTACCGAGGTATCTCCCTTCTTTCTTCCACAGGTAAAGTGCTTGCCCATGTCCTTGCTAACAGACTTTTGCCGTTATCTGAGGAGGTGCTTCCGGAGTCGCAGTGTGGTTTCCGACCATCCAGAGGAACAGCTGATATGATCTTCACAGCACGTCAATTACAGGAGAAATGCCATGAACTAAAGCAACCACTGTTCATGGCTTTCATAGACTTAACTAAAGCTTTTGACACTGTCCACCGCCAGACTTTATGGCATATTTTGTCTAAGCTTGGTTGCCCCAATAAATTCATCTTAGTTCTGAGGCTGCTACATGACAACATGTCCGCAGCAGTTCTCAGCAGCAGCGTTTCTATTTCAGAGCCCTTCACAGTTGAGACAGGAGTAAAACAGGGCTGCATCATTACTCCATCCCTTTTTGCAGTGTTCATCAGTTATCCTCCATCTCATCAGCAATGATCTGCCCATCGGAATTCAAATCCTTTACCGTACTGATGGCCGACTTTTTAATCTCAATAGGCTTAAGGCCAAGAGCAAAGTCTCCATCACTACCATTATGGAGTTACAGTATGCAGATGATAACGCCATCACAGCTCTTTCCGAGCATGATCTACAAAACACTTTGAATGCTTTATCCAGAGCCTACAAACTTCTGGGCCTCACCATGAATATAAAGAAAACCCAGGTGCTCCACCAGCCATCACCTAATCAGCTTGCAACTCCTCCTTCTGTAGATTGATAATAACACTTTTCCATATCTTGGTAGCCATTTATCCTCCAAAGCGGACATTGATTCTGAAATCCATCACCGCCTGAGTTGTGCAAGTGCAGCCTTTTCTAAACTGAGGAGAGTCTTTGAAAATCATGACCTCCAAGTCCAAACTAAAATCCTTGTATACAAAGCCATCATCCTTCCCACCCTTTTATTTGGAGCTGAAACCTGGACTACATACAGTAGACATCTCAAAGCCTTAGAGCAATACCACCAACGCTCTCTACGCAAAATCTTGAGGGTCAGCTGGGAGGACAAGCGTACAAACTGGAGTATACTTGAAGAGACCAATATCTACAGCATCACTACGCTCATCATGCAGCATCAACTCCGATGGATAGGACATGTCATTCGCATGTCAGACTCACGTCTCCCAAAACAGGTTCTGTACTCCCAGTTGAAGGAAGGGCAGAGGTCTCCTGGTGGTCAAAAGAAGCGTTACAAAGATAACATCAAAGTAATCCTTAAAAAGTTCCATCTCGATATTGATAACTGGGAGGAAATCGCACTGGACAGAGACAATTGGAGAAAATGTATCCGCAACGGAGCCGCACTACATTAAAAGAATCTCCAGCATGCCGCTGAGGATAAACGCCAGCGCCGTAAGGAGAGACAACAACTTAAGACGACCCATACTCCAGTCACTACCAATAGTCTTACATGCCCACACTGTAGTAGAGTCTGTGGATCTCGGATTGGCCTCCACAGCCACCTGAAGACCCACAAGTAGATGACTGAAGGAGGACATACCATACTTGAATTTGACTGGTCGCCGATGATGAGTGGTGGTTTAAACCCAGGCAGAGCCAGGTCACTAGGACACAGGTGACGCCGTAAGAGCTTCAATAGTCGGGATGCGACACTTGTGGCTGTCCAGAGGATCCCTGGATATAAAGCCATTAGGTAGAACATCCGGGTGTGGCTGTTGGGGAGGGAAAGGATTCTTGAGCAGGGCCAACAGGAGGGATTACATAACATAAGAACATAAGTAGGAGCATGCCGTATGGCCCCTCGGGCCTGCTCCGCCATTCAATAGGATCATGGCTGATCCGAATCTAGACTCACGTCCACTTCCCTGCCCTCTCCCCGTAACCCCTAATTCCATTATCTGCGAGGAAACTGTCTATCTCCATTTTAAATTTATTTAATGTTGCAACTTCCGCAGCTCTCTGGGGTAGCAAATTCCACAGATTTACTACCCTCTGAGTGAAGAAGTTCCTCCTCATCTCAGTTTTGCAAGGGCAGCCCCTTATTCTTAGATTGATGTGGGAAGCACAGGGTTAATGGGAATGTTGTTGTAACATGCTGTAGCTATGTTGGAAGCCATGTATTAGGCTGCCACCATAATTACAAGGCATGATGGGAAGCTTGGCCATCCTGACACAAGCAATGGGCTGGATTTTGTTACTGGGGCGGGCTGGAGTCGTGTAATCTGCATTTCGTGTTAGCCACCCGATTCTAAAACGATGTGGGAAAATGATGCCATTTTAACTTAATTGGCCAATTGAGTTCCAACGTGTGGGAACCCATGGCCAAGGAGATTACCAATTCGAAAGTCGCCTCTGATGATGTCATCATTGCTGCTGCATTTAAGGTCTGCAACAAGCCTTGCTTCTTCTGCAGACTGCCAAGCTCTTGCCCTTACATGTTAGAGACACCTGCAGGAAGAATGGCCAGCCAGAGATCTAGGTCTGCACCCCACTTGGACGTTGCCCTGCAGGCTTTAGTAGAGGGAGCAAGAGCAAATAAAGAGGTGCTCTTCCCTTCTTCAGGGAGGAAGAAGCTTCCCCAGCAGACCAAGGCTGTGTGGATCCAGGTGGCAGAGGAGGTCAACTCTGTCAATATCCTGCAGAAGCTGGGTTCAGTTCAGGAAGAGATTTCATGACCCTCTGTGCACTGGAAAAGTGAGTATGAATTTCCCATCACCCTCAATCTGATCCCCATTGCCTTTCCTCACCAGCACTCAGCTTTAGCAATCTCTTCCTCCAATTCCCACTTGACACTGACATCCATGCACCCTTACCCATTCCCTCTCTATGGTCACATTCACCTAACTAATCGACTGTGCTGCCCTCACACTCCCTATCACTGATGCTATTACAACTTACAACACACAGGGAGGGCCCTTGGTCTTGCCACCTCACTTCATCTTTGTCCCCTTCTAAGCATCTATGCTCTGGAGTCTCTACACTCATTCCTTCATTCTCACTCAATCTCCACACGTCTCCCTCATTGCAGGAAAAGAGAGCTCACAATAAGAGGGAAAGAGCAACGACAGGAGGAGGGCCACCTTCAGTAGCCCAGCTCATCCCCTGGGAGGCGGCGGTCCTGGAGATCGTGGGAGTGGAGGAAGATTTCCAAGGGGGGGGGTGGGGGTGGAAGACACGGACAGACAGGCACAATACAGCAAGCTGGTGACAGAATAGTTTTCCATGTCTCTCAATGACATTGCATGAGCTGCTGATAATGATTCTGAAGCTCTAAAAGATGGACGTATGATCATCTGCAATATGCATGTAACCTTGGCCTCATCTGAATCTTTCCTTTACTCCCCCACAGGACCATTGCAAGCATCCATCCCCACTAGTATGAGCCTCAAGACTCCTCAGAGGAAGCTGCAACCTCTGAGGGTGTAGCATCAGCAGAATTCACCGCACCCAACACCAGCGCAGACACTCACACCTCGGAGGGAACATCGTGAGATAGAGTAGTGTTGTCACCTGGTATATCACAGCTCACAAGTGAGCATCAGCAGACTGTGGAGACAGGGACAACAGTGGTGAGTCCTAGTCGGAGGGTGCAGGAATCTGCCAGCTCGGCTCAGCTGCATGTCGACCCTTTGTCTCTGGGTCCATCCATAACATCAGCAGGGCTGGAACTCCAGGAACAGATGCAGGAGTCTCTGGCAGGTTTTGTCTCCAGGGTCGCTGCAAGTGTGGAGCGAATGGAGGAGTCCATTGCTAACATGAGCAGACCCCTTGTGGAGTCATTGGCGCATGAACACTTCACCATGGAAAAAGTGGCAACCTCCATGCACGTGATAAGTCGCCAGAGTGCAGAAAACATGGTGATGTTCTGAATAGAATGACATCTCTGAAGGAGCGCTGGTCATCTATTGAACAGAGAAACCAGACCTTCATGGAAGTCCTTCTGAGTAGGACTGCCAGTGCAGAAACAGGTCCCCATGGCCCCCCTGATGTGCAGCAAGGTGCTCTCCAGCCACTTGCAGGCACTGAGGGGGACCGGACCAGATGTGCACAGCAAACCACGATGATTCTGGAGACCCTGGCTGCTGAGTACTGCAGGGCTCCACCTGATCTATCCAGGCATCTGAAGCGCATCTTCAGCAAACCGATGGTTTGCTCGATTATGGCTCTGGTGGACATGTGGCTGGAGTTTTAGCACTCCTCTACTTCGTTGGATGGGCTTTTCAATGGCGTCATTAGCCATGTCCTCAGGGGATAGCCCTTGTCTCCAAGTAGCCTTGCGTTAAGTTGGTCTGGTGGACTGAATAGTGGAGGCACACTAGACTGGCACAGTATGAAGGAGTCATGGCAACTGCCAGGGTACTTGACAAAAACATGCAAAATTTCCTTCTTGTGGTCACACACCAGCTGAACGTTGAGGGAGTGGAAGCCCTTGCGGTTGACAAAAATACCTGGATTGCGATGGGGTGCTTAAGGGCCATGTGTGCAGTCAACGATGCCTTGCACCCTTGGAAAGCCTGCCAGATTAGCTAATCCAACCGCACGTGCAGTGACACTTGCTTCATTCTTGGTGAAATGGATGTGATTGTGTGCAATGGCAAAGAGGGCATCGGTTGGTGTTGGGGCTCATGGCCCGATTTCAGAGGACCAAGGTGACAGTATAAACGGCACCCATGTTTATGGAATAGATGGCAGTTCAAGTAGAGATCAGAGGAGCAAGCTGTCAATGCTGTGATTGGTTCTACCAATGAGGTGAGACGAGATGGCGACTTTGCTGGAAACACTTGCCACCTGTAAAAAGCTAAGTCTGTGCTGGGAATGCAGTCACAACAGCTTCTGCCCGAGGAAAGTGATCAGCTGTGAGGTGGGAGCTTTTATAGTACATTACACGCCATCATCGAATCAGCTGGATCAATGGCCACTCAATTCCTGCCTCAGGCCGACAGATGTGGTTCCCGAGCTGTGTGAATCCCGCAGGCAGCCAGGGAAATTAGAAAGGTAGTCTGAAAAAGGTGCTCAAGGGTCTGACAACTACCCGTTAATGATTTGAATTAGGTCGCCCACCTCTGCCTGTCTGGTTGCTGCTGCACCGGCAACGCACCCTAGGGAAAGGCCGGTGCGATGGCAGGTTCCTGACCTGCTGCAACTTTTCAAATTTCCCACCCAACCCGCCTCCAATCACCTGCACAGACCCCGACTGTTGGGTGCCACACCCCATTTATAGTTCGGGCTTGAATGGCTGCATTACATGAATATCTCCAGAGCTCCCTCAGACTTCGGCCCTCGAATCCAGGGGGCAGGGGATGCTTCTTTGAAGCAATGTGGAATAAATCAGCAAACTGGTGGGGTGGGGGGGGGGGGGGGAAACAGGAAGGTGCCAATAAAGAGGAAAATAGTGCCCGAGCTGCTACCACCAGAGACATGGCTGCACACAGGAACAGACCGAATCCACCTCTCCCAACTGACCCGACAACACTTAAGATCCCTGTACCACGTCGGAGATACGTGGTGGGTTTGGGGGGGGGGGGGGAAATACGGAGCGTGGTGGGGGATTCTCAGTTGAGAATGCCTGTAAACAGCAAACTAAAAAGCACTTGCATTTATATAGCGCCTTTCACAACCTCACAGCCAATGAGTTACTTTTGAAGTCTAGTCACTGCTGTAACTGAGGAAACAGCAGCCAATTCACACACAGCAAGATCCCAGAAACAGCAATTAGAAAGCCAGCTGATCTATTTTCAGTGATGTTGGTTGAGGGACGATATTGGCTCAGAACACTGGGGAGAACTCCCTCTGCTCTTAGAAATAGTGTTGATGTGGCAAAAAGCCACTAAGATTCTCAGTGACTTGTATAATTGCCTTTAAGCATGTTTATCACCTTTTAATGTTGGCTCTGGTTAAACAGCTAGATTGACAAAATCGCACTCTGATGCGATAAAATCACCACGTGGGTCATGTGACGTCAGAGGTAGAGGGCGTGGTCAGCCAGTCCTCATGTGGAGTGATAGTGAAAAGACCTGTTTAGAGCTTCTCCTGCATTTTCTTGTTTTGGAAAGTTTTAATACATTAAACTCAGTTTGTTAACTTCCAGTGAGTTTATAGATTCTTTGCTAGGAGTGAAGAGACTCCTACATTGAGATCTTTTACACCCACCAGAGGACAGATGGGGGCCTCTGTTTAACAGCTTATCTGAAAGAAGACACCTCCGACAGTGCAACACTCCCTCAGCACTGCACTGGGAGTGTCAGCCTGGATTATGGGCTCAAGTTCTGGAGTGGCCTGAATTGCTGAGTATATATATAACCCTAACCGACAGCTAGATAAATAAACAAGCGGAGGTAACCCCTCAGACTAGCAACGTATAGCACGAATGTACGTTAATCACTTGACAACCACGAACAGCAGCATTTCAGGGTGCACAGACCCCCCCCTCAACCAAGTCTTCAACTTGGCAACTTCCCTCGCTGGGGTCGAGTGAAGGAACTGGTTTCGGAGAGTCAGCAATGGCCAGCACAGTGAGTGAGTCAGGAAGTATTGTGGAAAAGACTACTTAAGAGCAGTGGAGTTATTGGCCATCTTCCGAACCCATTAACCAAGAACCCATTCCCTCACAATGATAGTGAGCAGATGGAGAATCCGATAGTAGGTTGTATTAATTCTCATGTAGTGGACACCTTCCCCTCGAGTCACTTTTTGTATCTGGTTTCCAATTTAGTGGTGCATATTCGTACTTGAGATGAAGATTCCCATTCCCTGTTCATCCCTCAGGAAGCTCGCCACCACCACCCAGGACAGAGCAGTTCACCTAGTCAGCAGTCCTGCCACTAGACTCACTATCCACCCTTTACCAGTAGTGCTGTGTGGCTGCTGCATGTCCAACCCACTGGGTGCAGTGTAGCAAGGTTACTGCCCTCCATGACCTCTACCAGCAAGGACAAGAGAAGCAATGTTGTGGGACCTTCACCTCCAAGGTCACACACCACCCTCACTTGGTGAAATAACACTCACCCTTCATTAGTCAGCTCAAATGTTGGAATTCCTCGACCCAACACCATTGCCACAAAGACCACAGCTGTTCAAGGTAGCCCGCCACCTTCAGGACAACTAGGGATGGGCAATAAATGCCAGCCTGGTCAGCGACACCCACATCCTGAACAAAAAGCTGATCCTAGTTTTCCTCAGGGCTTTGCTGCAATCAGTTCCCAGGAAGAGTCATTCACAGACAGTAGAGGCAGCAAGATCCTTGGCTTGAGGGATATGGCGAGAAGGTGGGGCCAAGAGAGAAACAGGCTTGTTGGGTCTAATGGCCTTTTCCTGTTCCTAAAAATTCTTGTGTCCTTGTTGCTTCTCTGCAAACCCAAAGAGTGGAGCAAAAGTGAGGCACACAATAGTTAACCAGCCACAAAGATCCCATGGCACGATTTTGAAGAGCAGGAGAGTTCTCCCTGGTGTTCTGGCCAATATTTATCCCTCAGTTCATTATAAAACAAATGATCTGCTCATTATCTTATTGCTGTTGGTGGGACCTTGCCATTCATAAATTGGCTGCCTGTAAAGCACTTGAGACATGCTGAAAAAGATTCTTTACTAGATGATCTAAAAACCCTTCCAATTCCAATGATCCCAAAATGTAGAGAACTTACTAGAATTAGACAAACATTCAGGAAATTAACAGCACTGGGTAAAATGGGCAGAGTCCATATGAAGCTTGACCAAGGTGAATTTTGCTGAGGGTATGGTGGCCTAGTGGTTCTGTACTGGACTAGCAAACCAGTACTCGAGTTCTAATCTGACCATGGCAAATTGAATTTGAATGGGCTGGATGGAAGCTAAGAGATTGTTGTAAAAACCCCAATGGTTCATTCCTGTTCAAATTAAAAGCCAGCTTTATTTTTCAAAACTGCTGCAGAAGAATTGGTCTCCAGGAACTGGTTTCAACAAGTGCATGAAGGTTTAGGGGCAGGAGTGCTCAGAGTCCAGGATTCATCGGAATTCAAGACTAAAATTCCATCTCAAAATATGGTCCAGTTGCCTCAAATGGATCTCCATTTCATCAAAAAGCCAAATTACTTACAATAACTCAGCACATTGAGGTCAGGTAGCAGCAAATGCTCAAATCACAAAGCTGGTGGTCTGGTTCAGAAAGGCTAATGGAATGTTGGCCTTTAGCTTGAAGGTTGGAATTCAAAGAGTGAGGAAGAGAGATTTTGGTTGCACAGAGTCTTGGTTAGACCCTATCTGGACACTGCGTTCAGTCCTGGGCCCCGCCCCCCAGGAAAATATATATCGGCCTGAGTGGGTGCAGCGCAGATTCACCAGAATGATACTGGGTTTAAAGAGTTCAATTATGGAGGACAGGTTGCACAGACTTGTGTATTCCCTAGAGAGTTTAGAAAGTTGGTCTAAATAGTTGTTTAAAAAAAAAAGGATTTGTATAGGCAGAGAGAGAAAAACTGCAGGTGGGGAACCCAGAACGAGGCCATAATCTTCAAGCTCAGTCATTTAAGAGTGAAATCAGGAAGCACGTTAGTGGAAATGTGCAACTTTCCCCCAAAGGCTGCAGTCAATTGAAATTCAAGACAGATCAAGAGATTTTTGTTGTTGGGTAAAGTAGAGATGTGGAGCAAAGGAAGGTAAATAGAATGAGGCTCACATCAGCCATGATTTAATAGAATAGCAGGTTCAAGGGGGATGAATAGCCTCCTCCTGTCCCGATGCGTGACCGCCAACAGCTCAAGATTTGGTATCATGCTTGCTCCTGTATCTCTACAGAACCAACCCATTCCCTGCTCAATCATGAATGTCAGGTGTACACCATTCAGAATCTGGGTTTCAAAAGCTCAGACAGTTTCAAAAGGGATTAAAGTAGTGTAAACCAGGTGTGCAATTGGAAGTTGGTGATATGGACAACTTTATTTTTTTTATAAAAAGGTTCTCTTTGAAATTCCTGCAGAGCTGAAATGAAGTTTCTCCCAGAAAGATATGGAGAACAGAAAAACTGCCCATCAATGATCCCTAATTAAAGGCCCACTCAATCAATCTGTTTTGTATTGAGAAATGCTTCCCCCCCACCCCAGAACCACAAACCCTTATAGCTTTTCAGCATGTTCTTTCCACTGACTAACTTTTGCTATTTAAAAGTCTGAGCAATAGCTTGCTGTTAACCAAGTGCTCAGAAGCACTCCCCCTGATCACAGCACCTGTCCAATTACCAGCAGTGTTTCTTGAACTGGATCCATTGGTGCTGATTATTAATCCAATTTTCAATCCTAACCCCAGTCCATTCAATTAACTACTTCATACTCCTGGTAAACACTGGTCTCCAATTGAGAAACCAGCCCCACTTTATAGAAGTTTGAAGGGAGTCAATAAAGTTTAAATTGGTCTCCTGCCTTTTCAGCCCAAGTTGCAGCATCAGACATGATTGGTTGTAAAGTTAGTCAAATCCCAACTGCTTGTTAAAGAGATTATTAAACTGGATTGTACCATTCCCATTGAAGATCAGTCTGAACAAGGCCAATCCATGAACTCATTAGTTCAGTCTCACTTCTCAAGTGTTCCTAAACACAAGTTAGTTTTAGATTAGTCATCTCATCAGAGACAGCAACTCTTGACAATCCAGCACTCCAATATGACACCAGGGAGTCAGCCTAGATTATGTACTCAAGTCTTGGAGTGGGGCTTGAACCCCTCACTCTCTGCCTTAGAGGCAAAGCGTACTGCTATTGAGCCACGTTTAAGCTGAGCTTCATCAATCCATTGGGAAACCCCTCAACTCTCTCCTTTATAGAGAAATTTAATTTAATAGGTTTATAATCAGCCCATACTGAGCATTCAAGCTGCTTTGTACACCAGCTAACAAGTGAACTCACTACAACTCCAGCTTCAAAAGCATTAAAGCAGAGCACAAACCAGGTGTGGAACTAGAAGAGTTGCAGTTTCCAAAAAAAGGATCTTTGCAATTACTGCAATTTTAAGTCTCCTCATATCTTTCTAAGAGATCAAAGAAACTCCCAATTTCACATCTCAATGACCAGAGAGGTTCCATTCTCAAATTCAACTGCTTTGCATTAGGAGAATTCACATCTCTCCCCAACCCAGTAAGCACTCTTAAACCTTTGTGCAGGCTTATCATGTTTTGGCTGCCTCAGTTCCAGCCTTTCCATCACACAGCCCCTTGCAATCTCCCAATCAGGGAAAGAGGCCGGCTGGGCCTTTTATTCACCACTTGGCTGAGGAGGCTAACCAGTTGCCTGACCTAGTTTCCCTTCTCGTCACCCCACCCAAACCCCACAAGAGCTCATTCTCTGGCTTGCTTTGAGTGCTGCAGGTTGTCTCTGGCTTGCTCTGAGTTCCAGGAGGAAAGAAGAGCGTGCTGGCCTCCTGACCAGGCAAGAAGGAGAAGCACCACCAACAGCCAGACCATCTACAACTGAGGTGCCTGGAGGGAGAGGAGGAGAGGAAAGGCCTCCATCTCAGGAGAGGAGAGAGGGGAGGAGAACACCAGCCAACTTCTACTTGGAAGGAGGGGAGGAGCTGCTTCGTTACTCCCAACATCTGCAGGTGGGTGTGTTCTTGTGCATTCCCCAAGAGACTGTGTATTCTAGGCGGGGGGAGGAAAGAAGACGGGTCGGGAAGCCTGGCCTGGGTCGGCTGGAGCTGCCCAGGTGAAGCCTCTTACTTGCTTACCTACACCAAGAAGACCTGGTGTGGGGCTGAGCCTGGGCTTCTTCCAGCCTACCCAGGCGAAGACATCTTCTCCCCCTGCCCGAAGACCATCTGCATAGACTTTGTCACCATCGGGGAGTGCACCCCTGCTGACACCCACCCACCAACAACCACCTAGAGTGCGGACCCTGCCTTTGCGGCCCCCCCTCCTTCCCACCCATCCCCTCTCTCTCTCTCTCTTTATCCCTCTCCTTTGTCTCTCTCAGAGGGCACCTCTATTGAAACCACTAATAGCCACTTGGAGCAGAGAGGAGGAGGCCCCTCTCCCAATCATTCCATCAAGGGGAGAGGCGGGCCATTGGCTTTAAGCTCCCTCTGCTCGGTGGCAGACATTAAAATTACTCCCGAGGCCACTTAATATCACAGGGCCTGTGACTTGGGGTGTGTGTAGCTCCCAAAAAACAAACCACCCCAGTATGGCTTCGACGTCTTCGGCGGTGACGGGGCCAGTGAGAACGTATGCGGCGGTGACGGCCAAAGCCGCGGCTGCTCCCGCTCCTTCCGCTGCCCTGTCGCCGTTCCGACTCGTTACGAAGAAGCTCGGGGTGAAGAGCTACACTCACCCCAACATGACAATCGAGGATTGTGTGAAGGCGATGGCTGGGGTTGTCGGCCCTTCAGCCATCCTCGCCGCCTCGAGGATGTATGGGAAGGCTGTGTTCTTCCTGGAGTCCGAGCGGGCGGTGGCCCTGGCCATCGCCCAGGGGCTCACCGTGGGCGGGACCTTCCTGCCGGTGGACCCTCTTGAGGCCACCGCGCAGAGGGTCGTGTTGTCAAACATCCCGCCCTTCATCTCCGGTGAGCTCCTCCTCCCCCACTTGCACCAACTTGGGGAGGTGAGGTCGGCGATTACGCCAATCCCGCTCGGATTCCGGGAACCCAGCCTTCGCCATGTCTTCTCCTTCCGGCGCCAGGCATTTATCCAGCTGGCGCGGGAGGGGGAGACGGACGGGGCCTTTACAGTCCTCCACGAGGGCACCCCGTACCGCGTCTTCTACACGACGGACGGCGTGCGGTGCCACGCCTGCAGGGAGGTGGGGCATATCCGTAAGAACTGCCCCGCCTCCAAGGCCGCCAGATCGTCTGGCGTGGCCGTAGCTGGCGCCGCCGCCGCTCCTCCCCCCGGGTCTAGCCGTGCCCCCCCTCAAACAAATACCACTGGGGTGCGGTCGTCGTCGGAGGTCGATGCCATCCTGGCCTCCGGCGGGGGGGGGGAGGGTTGTCCGGTCGGGAGGAAGGCGCGGGGGAAAAGCAAATACCGGAGGGCGGGTCCCCCCGGGGAGGGCGTGCCCCACAATATGGAGCCCCTGACGCCAGAGAGCGTCGCCGCGCTAGTCGCAGAGTGCGGGGGGGGGGGGGGGCCCTCGTGTCCGAGCCTGTGGCCGCGACCGCCGAGGCGGTAGCACCAGAATCTGCGGCCGGGCTCGGGCCCGGGGGACCCGAAGAACTCGCTCCGCCGGAGGGAGCAGGGGTGGCCTCTGCGGAAATGGAGGTCTCCCTCTGCCCCTCAGCCCTTAAAAGAAGGCGCGACACCCTGGATGAGGAGGAGGACCGGGAGGAGGAAGGTCCCTCCGGGCAGGGGGAGTCGTCGCCCGCCGCGGGTACTGCGCCCCACCCCACCGCTAATACCATCACGGGCGAACGGCAGGGGTCGCCTGTCCCTAGGGGGGCTGAGGCAGAGGTGTCTGCCCAGCTCGTGCCTCCCGGGGATGGGGACGAGACCCTGCCCGTGGTGGGGGTCGCGGAGCAACCCGCGGCAGTAGACCCCTTATCGGTACCGTTACCCCTCGACGGGTCGGGCGGCCTGGGGTCCGGGTCGGGCGAGTCCTCGGATGATGAGCTCGCCCAAAGTGACCCGGTCGTCTCCCAGGTGCTGCTCGACCTCGTCCAGGGGATGACCGAAATTACCCCATCCGCTGGGTCGGAGGCCGGTGGCGCGGAAGAGGGGGGCCCTCTGTCTCTGTCTCTGGCGCCGGGCGACATGGAGGAGTTCGTTTTTACCTACTCTCCGATCTCTCCGGTCGTTCTGGCGCCTGGGGCGGAGGGGGGCTCTGAACCGCCGCCGTCTTCTGGCCCGGCGCCCCTAGAGGAGCCCAGGGAGGAATCCTCCGCTACCGATCCTGGGGGTGGGATCCGGGCGGAGGCGGGGCCGGCCGTCGCGGCCGAGCCGCTCGCTGCGCTCCGCGTGGCGGACGGGTCGGCCGCCGGTGGCGACCCCCCGGAGGAGGAGGGGGACTCGGTGGTGGGGGCGGAGGAGGAATGCGACTCCATCGCTGATGAGGAGATGGAGGACCTCGCGCCCCTCGCCGGGACCCCCCTCATTCCCATTGAGGATCTCCGGGACTTTGTGGCCACGTGCCAGGGTCGTCAGAGGACCCGGCTGGCCCTCGATAGATGGTCGGGGCTGGCGCTGCTCGTCGGGTCGGCCCGCGTCGCCTTCAAGACCATGGTCGCGGACGCGGGCGTGGACCCGCTCGAGCTGCGTCAGTTCCGGTCCTTCCTCACTGGGCTGCAAAGGGAGTGGCGGTCGACTAGCGGCCGCCCTCCCTTCCCCCGTTAGAGTTAAGTAGGGGTTGGATTATGCTTCTGAAATGAAGATAACCATAGCCAGCCTCAACATCAACGGCAGCAGGGAAGCTAGCCGCAGATTTAATAACTTTTCGGTCCTTCGGGACGGGAAGTATGCGGTGTGCTTCCTGCAAGAAACCCACACCGTTCCGGGAGACGAGGCCACGTGGCTCCTGGAGTGGCAAGGAGGGGTCAGCATGAGTCACCTCTCCAATGTTTCCAGTGGGGTGGCTATTTTGCTGGCCCCGCATTTTCAGCCGGAGATCTTGGGGGTCAAGGAGCTCGTGCCGGGCCGCTTGCTCCAGGTCACTGTTCGCCTGGGGGGCGTGCCGCTCCATTTAGTGAACGTGTACGCCCCTGGGGCCGGTGCGCAGCAAGCGCGCTTCTTTGAAGAAGTGTCCACTCTTTTGGGCTCCATCGACGCGGGCGAGTGCGTCGTCCTCGGGGGGGATTTTAATTGCACCCTCGAGGCAAGGGACCGCACCGGCCACCTGCGATGCCCGGCGGCGATGGAGAAGTTGAGGGACCTGGTCGGGTCCCTCGACTTGGTGGACGTCTGGCGAAATCTCCATCCCGACTCCAGCGCTTTCACTTGTGTGAGGCCTGGGAGAGGTGCGTCCAGAATCGACCGCCTTTACATTTCCAGGGCATACGTTTCCTGCGTTCCGGCGGCTTCCATGCGGCCGGTGCCGTGCGCGGACCACCACCTGGTGTGGGCGGAGCTCGTTCCGCTGCGCGCGGGGGAGGGGTCCGCGTACTGGCATTTTAACAACCTGCTGCTGGAGGACGCGCGGTTCCAGGATTCGTTTCGTCGGTTCTGGGCCGGCTGGAGAAGGAAGCAGGGGGGCTTCCCCTCCTTGAGGCTATGGTGGGACGTGGGCAAGGCTCACGTCCGACTCTTCTGTCAGGAGTATGCGAGGGGGTCGACCAAGAGGCGGGAAGCCAGGGTCGGGCGGTTGGAGAGGGAGGTGCTCGACCTGGAGTCCCGTCTCGGTCAAGTCGTCGAGGACCCGGCCCTGCGGTTGGTGTACGAAGAGAAGAAGGGCGCGCTGAAGGACCTGCAGCTCGTCGGGTCCCGAGGCGCGTTCGTGAGGTCGCGGATTCAGTTCCTGCGGGACCTGGACCGCGGCTCCCCCTTCTTCTACTCGCTGGAAAAAAGACGGGGGGTCCGTAAGCAGCTCCTGGAGCTGCTGGCCGACGACGGATCTCCGGTCTCGGATCCGGAGGGAATCCGCGCGGAGACCCGCGCCTATTACGGGGCTCTGTTCTCTCCGGATCCGTCCAGCGAGGACGCGCGCAGAGTTTTGTGGGAGGACCTGCCGAAGGTCGGCCTGGAGGGCGCCGAAAAATTGGATGTTCCTCTGTGTCTGGAGGAGCTGACCGGCGCCCTCCGCCAGCTCTCTAGGGGGAAGTCCCCGGGGCTGGACGGGCTGACCGTGGAGTTCCACAGGGCGTTCTGGGACGTCCTGGGGGGCGACTACGCGCGGGTCCTGGGGGAAAGTTTGGCGACCGGGGAGATGCCCCTCTCGTGGCGCAGGGCAGTGATTGTCCTGCTGCCTAAGAAGGGCGATCTCCGGCTTCTTAAGAACTGGCGCCCGGTCTCCCTCCTCAGCACGGATTATAAAATTTTTGCCAGGGCCATGTCTGCTCGCCTTGGCGCCGTGCTGGCCCACATGATCCACCCCGACCAATCCTACACGGTCCCGGGCCGGTCTATTCATGATAACATCCATCTGGTCCGGGACCTGCTCCACCATTCCCAGAGGGCTGGTCTGTCGGTCGCCTTCCTTTCCCTAGATCAGGAGAAGGCGTTCGACAGGGTGGATCACGAGTATCTTTTCGGGACTCTGCGCGCATTCGGGTTCGGGACGCATTTTGTCGCCCGGATCCGACTTCTGTACGCTGCCGCGGAGTGTCTGATTAAAGTTAACGGGTCCTTGACGGCGCCCCTTCGCTTCGGGAGGGGGGTGCGTCAGGGATGCCCCATGTCCGGCCAGTTATATGCCATTTGCGTGGAGCCTTTCCTGCGCCTCTTGCGGAAGAGGTTGACGGGACTGGCTCTGCAAGGGCCGGGCGTGGAGGTGGTCCTCTCGGCTTACGCCGATGACGTGCTCCTCATGGTCACGGATCCCGTTGACTTGCGGAGGATGCGGGAATGCCAGCAGATTTACTCGGACGCATCCTCCGCCAGGATCAACTGGGGGAAATGTTCTGGACTCCTGGTGGGTCAGTGGCAGGTGGACTCCCTGCCGGAGGAGTTCAGGCCCTTCGCCTGGAGCACTACGCACCTCCTCTACTTGGGAGTCTACCTCAGCCCGGCCGAGGACGCCTGGCCGGCGAACTGGCACGAGTTGGAGGCCAAAGTCGCCACTCGCTTAGGTCGCTGGACGGGATTGCTCCGAGTGTTGTCCTACAGGGGTCGGGCGTTGGTCATAAACCAACTGGTGGCCGCCATGTTGTGGTACCGGTTGGTTACTCTGATCCCTCCCCCTGCGTTTGTCGCCAAGATACAGAAGAAGCTCGTCGACTTCTTCTGGAACAACAGGATGCACTGGGTCTCTGCCGCGGTTCTGAGTCTCCCGCTTAGGGAGGGCGGTCAGGCGCTGGTGTGCCTTCGCACCCAGGCTGCGACTTTCCGTCTTCAGACGCTGCAGAGATACCTGTACGTTGAGATTCCTCCAAGATGGTGCGCGCTGGCGACGTATTTTTTCCGCCAGCTGCGTGGCCTCAATTATGACACGCAGCTCCTGTTTGTGGAAGTGGGTGGCACGCGTGCCAGCCTGCGGGGGCTGCCTGTCTTCTACCAGGAACTGCTATGGGTTTGGAACCGGGTCGCTACCAGGCGCAGCTCTCCCCCGACAGGAATGGTGGCTGTCCTTCGGGAGCCACTGTTCAGGAATCCGCACCTCCACGTCCGCAGGTTCGGGTGGCTGGCGGAGCACAGAGCTGTGGCTGGCAAGGTGACTCGAGTCGGGGACCTGCTCGATGGCGGAGGAGTGGGCTGGATGGCGCCGGAGGAGTTGGCGAGGCGCATGTCTTGGGTAAACGTCCGGCTCGCGGCCGATGCCATCGAGTCGATAAAGGCGAAAGTACGCCCCGGCACCACTAGGTGTATCGAGGCGGCTCAGGCGTGTGGGGCGATCCCGTCTGAGCTTTCCCCCGTTCGGACGGAATTCCTTGTCGGCGCCCAGCCCCGACCCCCCCCTCGGGAGCCGGCGCCTCACAACTTGAGCCGTCTCGAGGAAATACCCTCCGTGCCTTTTCATTCCGCACGGAGGGGTTTCCTGTACGGGCTGCTCCTGCACACCTTCCACTTTGCCATCTTCGCCTGCCGTCCGGACACGCCGTGGCGTGCCGTTTTACCTTCCGACGGAGGCGGAGGTCCCCAATGGGGGGCTCTCTATGCGGGAGTCCTCCCTTGTTCTATTGGGGACTTGGCCTGGAGGGTGCTGCACAGGGCAGTCCCGTGCAATAGGTATTTAAGTAAGTTCACGGACTCCCAGACCGCATGTTTGTTCTGCGGTCTGGAGGAGTCCGTGTTTCATATTTATATCGAGTGTGAGAGGTTGCAGCCCCTCTTTCATTATTTGAAGGGGCTGCTCCTCAAGTTTTGGTTGCACTTCAGTCCCACGCTCTTGATCTACGGCCACCCGGTGCGGAGGGGAGCGGGCAGGTCGGAGGACCTCCTCGTGGGTCTGCTCCTGGGCCTGGCGAAGAAGGCCATTAATTGGTCCAGGCAGCGGGCGGTCGAGGGGGTCGTCCGGCCGGATTGCCTCCCTCTCTTCCGTGGCCATGTTCGCGCCCGGGTGGCCCTAGAGCTGGAGCACGCGGTGTCCGCCGGCGCGCTAGATCACTTTCGTGACCGGTGGGCGCCGCGGGGACTGGAGTGCATGATTGGGCTGGAGAACCAAATTTTAATTTGATTATTAAGGTTTATTTGAAGTTTTATTGGTTTATTACAGTTTTATTGGTTTATTTACAGTTTTAATGGTTTATTTACAGTTTTTATCTGTCTAAATTTATGTTTTTACCAAAAGAGGAACCCCACAAGAAAAAAACAAATGAACTAAACTGACAATCATTTAATTTTGTTTCCAATTACAATTAATGAACAGATGTCAAAATCAATTTAGGAGCCAATAGGGACTGGGGTCTTTCGACAGATTGAGCAGTATCAGAACTTAAAGGAGACTCCTTGAATTAGCGCCCCCTGGAGGCCCGGGAGTCTGGTGGCTGTAAACAACTGAGTTAATCAATTATGATTAATCCTTAAATGGAAGCACTTAAACCCTCAATCATAATGGTCCCTTTTTAAAGGAGCACAATGGATTCCAAATCCCAATAAAAAAACTTACCAAATGATAATATTGTTCCCTTTATCCACAATACAATGAGCACACTGGATATAGCAAAGGCTATGGCCCCCGACAACATCCCGGCTATCGTGCTGAAGACTTGTGCTCCAGAACTAGCCGTGCCTCTTGCCAAGCTGTTCCAGTACAGTTACAAAACTGGCATCTATCCGACAATGTGGAAAATTGTCAAACAAAAACAAACACAACAGTCTCGGCCTTCATAAAAAACACACACACCAGTCTCGGCCTTCATAAAAACAAACACACCAGTCTCGGCCTTCATAAAAACAAACACACCAGTCTCGGCCTTCATAAAACACAAACACACCAGTCTCGGCCTTCATAAAACACACACACACCAGTCTCGGCCTTCATAAAAACAAACACACCAGTCTCGGCCTTCATAAAAACAAACACACCAGTCTCGGCCTTCATAAAAACACACACAGCAGTCTCGGCCTTCATAAAAAACAAGCACACCAGTCTCGGCCTTCATAAAAACAAACACACCAGTCTCGGCCTTCATAAAAACAAACACACCAGTCTCGGCCTTCATAAAAACACACACACCAGTCTCGGCCTTCATAAAAAACACACACACCAGTCTCGGCCTTCATAAAAACAAACACACCAGTCTCGGCCTTCATAAAAAACAAACACACCAGTCTCGGCCTTCATAAAACACAAACACACCAGTCTCGGCCTTCATAAAAAACAAACACACCAGTCTCGGCCTTCATAAAACACAAACACACCAGTCTCGGCCTTCATAAAAACACAAACACACCAGTCTCGGCCTTCATAAAACACAAACACACCAGTCTCGGCCTTCATAAAAAACAAACACACCAGTCTCGGCCTTCATAAAACACAAACACACCAGTCTCGGCCTTCATAAAAACACAAACACACCAGTCTCGGCCTTCATAAAACACAAACACACCAGTCTCGGCCTTCATAAAAAACAAACACACCAGTCTCGGCCTTCATAAAACACAAACACACCAGTCTCGGCCTTCATAAAAACAAACACACCAGTCTCGGCCTTCATAAAAAACAAACACACCAGTCTCGGCCTTCATAAAAAACAAACACACCAGTCTCGACCTTCATAAAACACAAACACACCAGTCTCGGCCTTCATAAAAACAAACACACCAGTCTCGGCCTTCATAAAACACAAACACACCAGTCTCGGCCTTCATAAAACACAAACACACCAGTCTCGACCTTCATAAAACACAAACACACCAGTCTCGGCCTTCATAAAAAACAAACACACCAGCCTCGACCTTCATAAAACACAAACACACCAGTCTCGGCCTTCATAAAAACAAACACACCAGTCTCGGCCTTCATAAAAACAAACACACCAGTCTCGACCTTCATAAAACACAAACACACCAGTCTCGGCCTTCATAAAACACACACACACCAGTCTCGGCCTTCATAAAAACAAACACACCAGTCTCGACCTTCATAAAAACAAACACACCAGTCTCGGCCTTCATAAAAAACAAACATACCAGTCTCGGCCTTCATAAAAAACACACACACCAGTCTCGGCCTTCATAAAACACAAACACACCAGTCTCGGCCTTCATAAAAAACAAACATACCAGTCTTGGCCTTCATAAAAAACAAACACACCAGTCTCGGCCTTCATAAAAAACACACACCAGTGTCGGCCTTCATAAAAAACACACACACCAGTCTCGGCCTTCATAAAACACAAACACACCAGTCTCGGCCTTCATAAAAATCAAACACACCAGTCTCGGCCTTCATAAAAAACAAACACACCAGTCTCGGCCTTCATAAAACACAAACACACCAGTCTCGGCCTTCATAAAACACAAACACACCAGCCTCGGCCTTCATAAAAAACAAACACACCAGTCTCGGGCTTCATAAAACACAAACACACCAGTCTCGGCCTTCATAAAACACAAACACACCAGTCTCGGCCTTCATAAAACACAAACACACCAGTCTCGGCCTTCATAAAAAACAAACACACCAGTCTCGGCCTTCATAAAAAACAAACACACCAGTCTCGGCCTTCATAAAACACACACACACTAGTCTCGGCCTTCATAAAAAACAAACGCACCAGTCTCGGCCTTTATAAAACAAACACACCAGTCTCGGCCTTCATAAAACACAAACACACCAGTCTCGGCCTTCATATTTAAAACAAACACACCAGTCTCGGCCTTCATATTTAAAACAAACATTTGGCCACACCTCCTACATTTTCCCCTGTGAGGGTGATCCACCTCACATGTGCGAATGGCCCCTTCCCACCCTGCAGCTCCTCCTCAATGGGACCCCAGTGGCTGCAGCAAGGCTGGGGGAAGGCTGCTGAGGGTCAGATGGTGAGACGGCAGATGCCCTTGGGGGACGGCCTGGACCAGCTCTGGGCCTGGAGGGCCCGGCTGCTGACTGCTCCAACTCTGCTTGGGCGGCAGCAGTCTGTCATACGGGTGGTGGCAGCTGCAGTGGAGGAGTGACAGTGTTGGCTGCAGGAATGCTGCCAACCTGACATAGCACAGACACTCCCTGGTCGGCTGACACACTGGCACTCGAAGGGGACAGCACTGCAGCAGGTGCAGCAACCTGCTGAAGAACAGACTGCTGGGCTGTTGCGGTGCGGCAAGGGCCCCGGCGATGCCTGGCCGATCCAGCGATGGTGGCAGCAGTAAGTGCCCATGTGGCCCTGATCTGTGTCTGCATCAGACCAGCCAGTGAATGCACAGCACGACTGATGATGCAAAAATTGGTAGGGTGGTAAATAGCGAGGAGGGTAGCCTCAGTCTGCAGGACGATATAGATGGGTTGGTCAGATGGGCGGAACAGTGGCAAATGGAATTTAACCTGGAAAAGTGCGAGGTGATGCACTTTGGGGGGACTAACAAGGCAAAGGAATACACAATGAATGGAAAGACCCTAGGCAAGACGGAGGGTCAGAGGGATCTGGGTGTGCAAGTACACAGATCCCTGAAGGCGGTGGAACAGGTGGATAAGGTGGTAAAAAAGGCATATGGGATACTTGCCTTCATTAGCCGAGGCATTGAATATAAGAGCAAGGAGGTTATGATGGAGCTGTATAAAACACTGGTTAGGCCACAGCTGGAATACTGTGTGCAGTTCTGGTCGCCATACTACAGGAAGGATGTGATCGCGTTAGAGAGGGTGCAGAGGAGGTTCACCAGGATGTTACCAGGGCTGGAGTGCTTCGGCTATGAAGAGAGACTGGGCAGATTGGGTTTGTTTTCCTTGGAGCAGAGGAGGCTGAGGGGGGACATGATTGAGGTGTACAAAATTATGAGGGGCATAGATAGGATGGATGCTGAGGAGCTTTTTCCCTTAGTAGAGGGGTCAATAACTAGGGGGCATAGATTCAAGGTAAAGGGCGGGAGGTTTAGAGGGGATTTGAGAAAGAACTTTTTCACCCAGAGGGTGGATGGAGTCTGGAACTCACTGCTTGAAAGGGTTGTGGAGGCAGAAACCCTCACAACATTTAAGAAGCATTTGGATGTGCATTTGAAATGCCATAGCATACAAGGCTACGGGCCAAATGCTGAAATATGGGATTAGATTAGGCAGGGCTTGATGGCCGGTGCGGACACGATGGGCCGAAGGGCCTCTATCCGTGCTGTATTACTCTATGACTCTATGACTCTATGACACTTGGCTGGAAGCCGCCTGTGCTGCCGCGAAGTCCTGCAGACTCCTTGCCTGTGCTGCACTGAATTCTTGCAGACTCCTGGCCTGTGTTGCCCCGATTTCCTGTACACTCCTTGCCAGTGACTCTATGGAGTCAGGCATCCTTGCCACTGCAGCCCTGAGCTCAGTGTGCCTGCGCTCAGCCGGGGCACCCATTTCTGCAAGGAACCGCACCTCTTCTGTGCTCACCGTAGCAGGACTGAAGGCCACACTCACACTCCGGGGAGAAGGCTGCCGAGCTTCCCCACCCCTCCCGCGTTGCTGGAGCCCGCTGGGCCCTGGAGCTTCACTCTCCTCAAACACCTCGCCCCTGCTCCCCTCCAGGGAAGATGTGTCCCCATCATGGCCATGGGCTGCCTCGGATGAGGGTGGCTCTGATGGGCCGGCTTCCTCTTCCTCCTCCTCACCTTCCAATTCATTGACAGTGGCAGCTTGAGGGGCCACCTCCTCACCTGGCGATTCAGCTTCTGAAAGCAGGGAGACACAAGAGTTAATTTAGAGTGAGGACAGGGCGGCAGCGAGGGAGGCATGAGTGCTGTTATGCACTGCATTGGTTCGATAGTGGCAATGGATGCTGGTGTGAGGCACAAGTGGAAAGAGAGAGGTCCAAAAATTGATGAGCTTACCATCGCTGTCCAGAACAGGGTCGGCATCTCCACTGGCGACGGGGCCAATCAGTCGGCCTGACATAATGTACTCCACACGCTGCTCCAGGTCGCTGAGCTCTTTCAGGTCAGGACGGCCTCCCCCGGTCCGTAGCTGATGCCTGTGGTTGTAGGCCAGCTTACCCTGCAAGAGAAAGGACGGCCTCTAAGTACAGTGTGAAGCCCTGATCTTGCCTGCACTGCCGCCCATGGTGGAATAGCCCTGACAGTGTGAAGCCCTGATCTTGCCTGCACTGCCTCCCATGGTGGAATAGCCCTGACAGTGTGAAGCCCTGATCTTGCCTGCACAGCCTCCCATGGTGGAATAGCCCTGACAATGTGAAGCCCTGATCTTGCCTGCACTGCCTCCCATGGTGGAATAGCCCTGACAGTGTGTTAAGTGATGAATGTGCAAGTGGTTTTCATGAGAGCCCCATAGCTCCTGGTTGAGGGCTGGGCATTGGGGCTTTCAGGTCCATTCGGCCAGAAACTGAGGTGCACATGCAGGAATGCAGAGGATAGTGGAAAGAGTACTCACCCTGACAACCCGAGTGAGGTCGTTGAACTTTTTCCTGCACTGAAGTGGAGTCCTGGCAACCAAGCTGTTGTTGGTGACCCTGTATGCAACCTCCCTCCAGGCTTTTCGGTATTCGCTTGGAAGTGGCCTCCTCCCACCATCAGGGAAATGGGTAGGGCACCTGTGCTCCACAGCACCAACCAGAAGACTCAGGGTATCCTCACTGAAGCGCTCCACTCACTCACGAGCCTTCTCCAGTTTCTTGGGGGGGTGTAGAGCTGATGAATCATCAATGCTCAGGCCTTGCTTGAGGGCTGCAGTGTGCAGGGCATGGCAGCCAAACAAGTCGACCCTCCCCCTTTAAGAACTGACCGGCACCGCCGTGTCTGCCATCAATCAGCAGCTCGCCACACCTGCGCTGTGCCCGCCCTCAGTGTTAGCGCCTCGGCTCGCCGGTTTAGCACCTTATGATAGTCGTGCATCGCCTGCTTTAGCTCCGCAGCAACCTCTTGGGGTGATGCAACTGAATATCGGCGAAGGTGGCGCTAAGTTGTGCCGGGCGCTAAATTTAGCGAACGCCCGGCTGTAGCGCCCCAAATGCGGCGATACTGAATTTCTAGGCCAGAGTGTTTCTGTAATGTGTGTACCTTTAAGAGAGGAACTATCTTTTACAGCCCCTGTCTGCAGTACCAGTAGTGACCACACCTGTATATAACACCGTGTAATTTGTACAGTTAGTTCCAGCATACCCTCTGTTCAGTAAACACCTGTTATTACCGTTCTCCTGCAGTCCGTGTGTTATTTATATGCGGACATTACAGTTTCCACTTGTGGGGAAGAGCAAAACTGGAGGCCATCAAAATTGTAAAAATTTGTGTTGGTTTTGATATCCTTTGCAAGCTTCTTTTCATAGTCTTTGAAGGATCTTTTTTTCTTTATATATATTTTATCTTCCTCTTAGACTGCAAGTTTTGAACTACTTATTACTAGAGCCGTTTGTGATCATTATTCCTGCTGGTCCCATTTTAATGGGATTGTTTGAAATCCCTGATTCTCAGCAGCTCGTTGAGACTAAACTCTATCGTTCTTCTTTTCAGCCGTCTTTCAGATGAGACGCTAAACCAAGGCCCCATCTGCCCTTTCAAGTGGACGTTAAAGATCCCATGGCACTATCAAAGAAGAACAGGAGTGTCCTGGCCAATATTTATCCCTCAACCAACATCACTAAAGCAGATTATCAGATCATTCTCGCATTGCTCTTTGTGGGAGCTTGCTGTGCACAAATTGGCTGCCGCGTTTCCCACATTACAACAGTGACCACCCTTCAAAAGTACTTTGTTGGTTGTAAAGCGCTTTGGGACATCCTGAGGAAGTGAAAGGCGCTATATAAATGCAAGTTCTTTCTTTCTTTCTCTCTTTCTGCAGCTCTTACTTTCTGTTTTGACACCCTTTGCTGATTTTTTTTTTCACAGAAACCCCACAGTGCAGATAGAGGCCATTTCGGCCCATCGAGCCTGCACCGACACATATCCCACCCCCGATCTCCGTAACCCCTACACCAACACATATCCCACCCTATCCCTGTAACCCCACGTATTTAATCCCCCTAACACTAAGGGTCAATTTTATCATAGCCAATTGTATCTTTCCCATTCGCCAGGAGCCGTGCCACTTTTTTCTTTTTCTTTTAGTTTTATACTGTCTCTTGCCTCTTCAGTCATCCCTGGCTGTTTTTTGGCAAGTCGAGCTCTTTCCCCTTAGGGGTATAAACTGGTGCTGTATCACATTAAATTATTTTTTGATCACCTCCCACTGATCTTGTCATTTTACACATTAACAGATTTGCCCAGTTTACTGTGGACCGTCTCTGTCTCATTGCATTGTAGTCGGCCTCACCTAAATCTGGAATCTTAGTAGCTGTTTCACGTTTCTCCCTTTCAAACAGTACTTTGAACTCGATCATGTTATGATCGCTATTGGATAATTGTTCAGAGAAACATAGAAGATAGGAGCAGGAGTAGACCATTCGGCCCCTCGAGCCTGCTCCGCCATTCAATGCGATCATGGCTGACCATCCAAATTCAGTACCCTGTCCCTGCTTTCTCCCCATACCCCTTGATCCCTTTAACCTTAAGAAATATATCCAACTCCTTCTTGAATATATTTAATGAACTGGCCTCCACTGCCTTCTGTGGTAGAAAGTTCCACAGGCTCACCACTCTCTGGGTGAAGAAATTCCTCCTCATTTCTGTCCTAAATGGCCTACCCTTTATCCTTAGACTCTGTCCCCTGGTTCTGGACTCCCCGACCATCGGGAACATCCTTCCTGCATCTAGTCTGTCCAGTCCTGTCAGAATTTTATAAGTTTCAATGAGATCACCTCTCATTCTTCTAAACTCCAGTGAGTACAAGTTCAATCGACCCAATCTCTCCTCATACGTCATTCCTGCCATCCCAGGTATCAGCCTGGTGAATCTTCGCTGAACTCCTTCCATGGCAAGAACATCCTCCCTCAGATAAGGCGACCAAAACTGCACACAATACTCAAGGTGTGGTCTCACGAAGGCCCTGTACAACTGCAGCAAGACATCCTTGTTCCTGTACTCAAACCCTCTCGCTACGAAGGCCAACATACCATTTGCCTTCTTAACCACCTGCTGCATCTGTATGCTTACCTTCAGTGACTGGTGCACAAGGACACCCAGGTCTCGTTGCACTTCCCCTTCTCCCAATCAATTGCCATTTCGATAATAATCTGCCTTCTTGTTTTTGCCACCGAAGTGGATAACCTCACATTTATCCACGTTATATTGCATCTGCCATGTTTCTGCCCAATCACCCAACATGTCCAAATCATCCTGGAGTTTCTCGACATCCTCCTCACAGCACAAAGTCCCACCCAGCTTTGTGTCATCTGCAAATTTGGATATATTACATCTAGTTCCCTTGTCCAGATCATTTATATATATATTGTGAATAGCTGGGGTCCAAGGACCGATCCCTGCGGTACCCCACTAGTCACTGCCTGCCATTCGGAAAAAGACCCGTTTATTCCAACTCTTTGCTTTCTGTCTGCCAACCAGTTCTCCATCCAAGTCAATACCTTGCCCCCGATCCCATGTGCCCCAACTTTACACGCCAATCTCTTATGCGGGACCTTATCGAAGGCCCCCTGAAAGTCCAGATACACCACATCCACTGGTTCTCCCTTATCTATTTTACCAGTTACATCCTCAAAAAATTCCAGTAGATTAGTCAAGCATGATTTACCTTTTGTGAATCCATGTTGACTTTGTCCGATCCTGTCACTGTTTTCCAAGTGCTCTGCTATTACATCTTTTATAATGGATTTAGCATTTTCCCCAGTACCGATGTCAGGCTTTCCGGTCTGTAGTTCCCCGTTTTCTCTCTACCACCTTTTTTGAATAGTGGGGTAACATTAGCTACCCTTCAATCCATGGGTACTGTTCCAGATTCCATCGAATGTTGGAAGATGATCAGCAATGCATCTACTATTTCTAGGGCCACTTCCTTAAGTACCCTAGGATGTAGATTATCAGGCCCATGGGATTTATCGGCCTTCAGTCCCATCAATTTTCCTAACACCATTTCCCTACAAATACTGATTTCTTTCAGTTCCACCCTTTCATCAGACCCTATGTTCCCCGGCATCTCTGGGAGGTTATTTGTGTCCTACTTTGTGAAGACAGAACCAAAATATGTATTTATGGGAAATTTGTTATATCCGGCACCGACGGGACCGAGCTGTTGCCAATCTATCAAAACTGCCGGACATACAAAGTTAATGTTGAAGCATACGGAGGTTTTCATCTCCGTATCTGACAACAAACACTGTTGCTTAGCAACAGCTTGTAAACAGTCGGCCCGTACCTTGGACGTGTCTCTGTAGCTTAGCAACAGCTTCAGAGAGACTTTCCAGAGCCCGACTGTTGAAAACAAAGCCAGGAGAAGAAAAAAAATCTAACAAAACGGCTCCTGATTTCTGCCGGTAGATCGAGGTTTCTGGACATACAACCTCCGGATAAACCAAAGTTTCCTGTAGTTGGTCTGCCATTTCTTTGTTCCCCATTATAAATTCCCCTGATTCTGACTGCAAGGGACCTACATTTGACTTCATCAATCTTTTTCTCTTCACATATCTATAAAAGCTTTTACAGTCAGTTTTTATGTTCCCTGCAAGCTTACTCTCATATTCTATTTTCCCCTTCTTAATTAATCCCTTTGTCCTCCTTTGTTGAATCCTAAACTGCTCCCAATCCTCAGGTTTACTGCTTTTTCTGGCCAATTTATAAGTCCTCTCCTTGGATCTTATGCTATCCCTAATTTCCCTTGTTAGCCATGGTTGAGGCACCTTTTTTGTTTTATTTTTATGCCAAACTGGGGTGAACAAATTCTGTAGTTCATCCATGCGGTCTTTGAATGTTTGCCATTGCCTATCCACCGTCAACCCTTTTGAGTGACATTCCCCAATCAATTCTACCCAACTCGCACCTCAGACCATCATAGTTTCCTTTATTTAAATTCAGGACCCTTGTCTCTGAGTCAACTGCTTCATTCTCCATCTTAATGAAGAATTCAATCATATTATGATCGCTCCAACCCAAGGGGCCTCGTAGAACAAGATTGCTAATTAATCCTTTCTCATTATATAATACCCAGTCTAAGATGACCTGATCTCTGATTGGTTCCTCAATATATTGGTCCAGCAAACCACCCCGTAAACACTCTAGGAATTCCTCCTCCACAGTATTGTTACTAATTTGGTTAGCCCAATCTATATGTAGATTAAAGTCACCCATGATGACTGCTGTGCCCTTATTGCACGCTTCTCTAATTTCCCTTTTAATGCCATCTCCAACCTCCGCATTACTGTTTGGAGGTCTATATACCACGCCCACTAACGTTTTCTGCCCCTTGGTATTTCTCAGTTCTACCTATACAGATTCCACATCATCAGACCTAATATCCTTCCTTACCATTGTGTGAATCCCCTCTTTAGCCAGCAATGCTACCCCACCTCCTTTTCCTTTTTGCCTATCTTTCCTGAATATTGAATACCCCTGGATGTTGAGTTCCCAGCCTTGGCCACCCTGGAGCCATGTTTCCATAATCCCAATCAAATCATATTCGTTTACCTCTATTTGTGCAGCTAATTCATCCACCTTATTACGAATGCTCCTCGCATTAAGACACAAAGCCTTCAGGCTTGTTTTTTTTAACACACTTAGACCTTTTAGCATGATGTATGATAGCAAAATACTGCAGATGCTGTAAATCCGAAATAACAACAGAAAATGCTGGGAAAACTCAGCAGGCCAGGCAACATCCATGCAGAGAAATTAGAGTCAACGTTTCGGGTCATGACCCTTTATCAAGACTAAAGAGGCACAGGGAATGAAACAGATTGAGAGGCCGGGCTGGGAGAGAACAAAAGAGAAGAGACATTAAGAGGTATTCAAAACGAGACAGATGGTGATAGGACTAGTGGAGACAAAAGACGGCTCTAGATTAGGTGTGAAATGTTCTAGCAGAATGGGAGACAGCTGCCATGTGGGAGAGAGAAAAAAAAGGAAAGTGGGGAGGGAAAAACCAAAACAAAGGTGTGGATAAACATATAAGTGAAAATGTAATAGGGGCCGAGATTATGATATGAAATTGTTGAACTCGATATTGAGTCCGGAAGGCTGTAAAGTGCCTAATCGGAAGATGAGGTGCTGTTGCTCGAGTTTACGTTGAACAATGCAAGAGGCCAAGGACGGTGAGATCCGAGTGGGAATGGAGCGGTGAATTAAAATGACAGGTGACCGGAAGCTCGGGGTCACCCTTATGGACTGAACGGAGGTATTCCACAAAGCGGTCACCCAATCTGCGTTTGATCTCCCCAATGTAAAGGAGACCGCATCGTGAGCAGCAAATACAGTATACTAGATTGCAAGAAGTACAAGTAAATCGCTGTTTCACCTGGAAGGGGTGTTTGGGGTCCTGGACAGTGGGAAGGGGGGAGGGATAGTGGCAGGTGTTACATCTCCTGCGCTTGCACGTGAAGGTGACAGGCGAAGGGGAAGGGCTGTTTGGGGTGATAGAGGAGTGGACTAGGGTGTCACGTAGGGAGCGGTCCCTACGGAATGCTGAAAGGGGAGGTGAGGGGAAGATGTGTTTGGTGGTGGGATCACGTTGGAGGAGGCAGAAATGGTGGAGGATGATCCGTTGAATGTGGAGGCTGGTGGGGTGAAAGATGAAGACAAGGGGAACCCTATCGTGGTTCCGGGAGGGAGGGGCAGGGGTGAGGGCAGAAGTGCGGGAGATAGAACGGACACGGTTGAGGGCCGTGTCAACCATGGTAGAGGGGAATCCTCGGTTGAGGAATAAGGAAAACATGTCGGAAGCACTGGTCTGGAAGGTGGCATCGTTGGAGCAGATACGGCGGAGACGGAGAAACTGGGAGAATGGAAAAGAGTCCTTGCAGGCGGCGGGGTGGGAGTCCGATCACCATCTCGTCTGGTTTTGAATACCTCTTAATGTCTCTTCTCTTTGGTTCTCTCCCAGCCGGCCTTTCAATCTATTTCATTCCCTGTGTCTCTTTAGTCTTGACAAAGGGTTTTGACCTGAAACAATTATTCTAATTTCCCTGCACAGATGTTGCCTGGCCTGCTGAGTTCTGCAGCATTGTCTGTGGTGATTTTAGATCCTTTAACACCATTGTTCACTGTGGCCTTGGAGAGGCCTGCCTGGCCTGCTGAGTTTTGCAGCATTGTCTGAGGTAATTTTAGATCCTTTAACACCATTGTTCACTGTGGCCTTGGAGAGGCCTACCTGGCCTGCTGAGTTTTGCAGCTTTGTCTGTGGTGATTTTAGACCCTTTAACATAATTGTTCACTGTGGCCATGGAGAGGCCTGCCTGGCCTGCTGAGTTTTGCAGCATTGTCTGTGGTGATTTTAGACCCTTTAACACCATTGTTCATTGTGGCCATGGAGAGGCCTGCCTGGCCTGCTGAGTTTTGCAGCATTGTCTGCGGTGATTTTAGACCCGTTAACACCATTGTTCACTGTGGCCATGGAGAGGTCTGCATGGCCTGCTGAGTTTTGCAGCATTGTCTGTGGTGATTTTAGACCCTTTAACATCATTGTTCACTGTGGCCATGGAGAGGCCTGCCTGGCCTGCTGAGTCTCAGTTATTGTATAAGCTGAAGTGCCGGCGGTGCCGAGGGTCTTTTGAGGGCATGTTGTTGTTGGAAGAGAGAGAGAGAGTGACTGGGGGGAAGAGAGAGAGCGAGTGGGGGGAAGAGAGAGAGCGTGTGGGGGGAAGAGAGAGAGCGACTGGGGGGAAGAGAGAGAGCGACTGGGGGGAAGAGAGAGAGCGACTGTGGGGAATAGAGAGAGGGGGCTGGGTGCAGGCCGTTTAAAATAGTGGCAGGATTCGCCACTAAGGCATGGAGCATGGAAGTGACCCGATTCAGAGCTTTATACTCAATGGTCATTCTCCAGGATCCATCTGGTTTCTGCATTGGCCATACCGCGTAGTTGGTACAGGAACGGGTCTTTGTCACTATATTGGTTTCTAATAAGTCTACTACTGTGGACTCAACGGCCCGTTGGGCTTCTGCTCGGAGCGGGTATTGTCGGTGGGCCTCGCGGTAGGGACCCGGACTGGGTCCATCTCCGCTCTACCACAGACTAATTTGTGGGTGGCCCTTAGAGTCATAGAGTCATAGAGTAATACAGCACGGATAGAGGCCCTTCGGCCCATCGTGTCCATGCCGGCCATCAAGCCCTGTCTAATCTAATCCCATATTCCAGCATTTGGCCCGTAGCCTTGTATGCTATGGCATTTCAAATGCTCATCCAAATGCTTCTTAAATGTTGTGAGGGTTTCTGCCTCCACAACCCTTTCAGGCAGTGAGTTCCAGACTCCAACCACCCTCTGGGTGAAAAAGTTCTTTCTCAAATCCCCTCTAAACCTCCCGCCCTTTACCTTGAATCTATGCCCCCTAGTTATTGACCCCTCTACTAAGGGGAAAAGCTCCTCAGCATCCATCCTATCTATGCCCCTCACAATTTTGTACACCTCAATCATGTCCCCCCTCAGCCTCCTCTGCTCCAAGGAAAACAAACCCAATCTGCCCAGTCTCTCTTCATAGCTGAAGCGCTCCGCTTGCAAGAGGGTAAGCCTCACAAACTCTGCCCCATGGTACTTCCTCCACCCATGCGCACTTAACCGGGCGGAGGGCTTGTACTGTGCATTGTCGGGCTTTAAATTCCTCGAAGGGAAATCTCTCCCCTTGGGGTCCCCTACTTCCAATAGATGATCCCTTAGGAGCAAATTTGCCTCTATCTGATGGATAAAACATTACAGTGGAAAATCAAATTGCAATATAATAGGCATCTGCAATGCAATAGAACATTGCAGTGGACTATCACTACTATACTTTCATCAGTTGCAGTGCAATAGAACATTGCAATG